>NC_073390.1:54413330-54438330 GCF_028641065.1 Leucoraja erinaceus
ACAAAAGTCTTGTATCTGCATCACAGGGCAGCTAAAGTTCGTACTAAGATATTAACATTTTTATTGGAGTAGATATTCCAATACTCCAGATGGCATTGAACTAAGAGGTGCACATTGGTACAATAGGTTAGTACTGCTGCCTCACAGCCCCAGAGATCCAGGTTTGATCCTAACCTCGGGTGCTGTCTGTACAGAGTTTGCACGTTTCCTCCATGACCACAGGTGCACCAGTTTTCTCCTACATTTCAAAGACATGGTGGTAGGATAATTGATAGATTTCCACTTAGTGTCCGTTAGTGGCAAAATTAATTAAACGCGAGTTGATCTTCTGAGGGATGACACAGACGCAATGGGCCAAATGGCCTCCTGGTGTCTAATTTTGAATTTAAGAGTGTTCAAATGTCCCTTTTGCTCTGAATTTCAATATACTTGTCTTTTATACCAATTATCCCAATTATATATTATCCAGTCAAAAAAGTTACATAAATGACAATAATATTTGTTTTGAAATATTTGAATAAATAATAACACCTTAAAAAGTTTGAACACTGTTGATTATTGTACTTAAATGTACTGAAAACAAGTTTCTTTCTCAAATGTTGAAAGTGTTACACCCTCGGGAGACTGGTCTGAAATTTCTCAACAACTTTTGTTAGAAGTTATCAGAACAAAGGAGGACCTGGAGCGAAGGGAAACTGTTGTTGGGGGTGGGAGTGGAGGGGTGGGATGGAGGGAGAACAAAGGAGGAACCGGGCATCGGATACTTTGTCACCTTGTCAGCGGCCTTTATGTGGCAACTATTTGCATACCTTGGGGATATAAGCAAAGAATTTCACTGTGACTTGTCACATGTGACTATAAAGTATTCAATTCAATTTTGTCAAACTGTGTCCATAATCATATTATGGATTAAGAAGCATTGTTTTCTCAATCAATTTATTCCATTCTATTTTCAGCAACAATTGCTCAAAATTAATCAGCAACTTGGTTTTAATCCTTTCGACACCTATTACATATGTGTTAGAAGGAACTGCAGATGCTGGTTTAAACCGAAGATAGACACAAAAAGCTGGAGTAACTCAGCGGGACAGG
Source organism: Leucoraja erinaceus (assembly GCF_028641065.1). Classification (NCBI taxonomy): domain Eukaryota; kingdom Metazoa; phylum Chordata; class Chondrichthyes; order Rajiformes; family Rajidae; genus Leucoraja; species Leucoraja erinaceus. The sequence goes on from NC_073390.1 coordinate 54,414,423, forward strand.
CAGCATCTTTGGAGAGAAACATAAAGCATAGAAAATAGGTGCAGGATTAGGCCATTCGGCCCTTCGAGCCTGCACCGCCATTCAATATGATCATGGCTGATCATCCAACTCGGTGACATCTTGGGTAGAGACCCTTCTTCAGATTTCCATGTCCTTTGTCTTCACCAGAGTTGCCACAAAGTGCCACATGGCATAAACTTACCCAGCCACTGTTGGACCACAGCTCTAAACATTTGCATTTTGGGATCCTGCTAATTAATTCTTACAAACTGCTTTGAATGTAATTTCCAAAATTCACGTTAGCAAAGCCATGAGATTAGTACTGACGGAAGATCATTGATTTGAAACATTAACACTGCTTTTTATCTCGAAAGTCCAAACGTCAAGCTGTAGGTTGTTATTTTAATTTGTCAGTACTTGCAGTGTAGTAAGGCTTTGTGTCAGACTTGTGACTTTGTAGAAACGAGGAACTGCAGATGCTGGTTTACACAAAAGATGACAAAGTGCTGGAGTAACTCAGTGGGTCAGACAGTATCTCTGGAGTAGTATGTGGATAGGTGATATTTCACGTCCGGACCCATTTTCAGACTGAGGCAAGAGTCACTGCATTTCCAGCACCATGTGGTATACTTCAAGTATCAAAGTTGTTAACAATGTGATGCCTTATTTTGGGCATAATGGCCCATTGTCCTAACGATAATACTGGGTTAGTGATGTAGGGGTTGGCATGGACATGTCGATACCCTCTGTTGCAACATGCTGCTGCAGGTTGGTCCTGTCCACCTGCTCATCCCACCTCTGTGGGACCTCCAGTGGCACCTGATCCATGCGATTCTCTGGCTGCTGCAGGGTCTCCAGCATGTTGACCTGCGATAGTACCGTCGTCCACATCCCACAGCAACCGCTCAGCTGATGCCGTATAATTGAAGAAACAAAGAATTGCAGGTGCTGGGTAATATTCAAAAGTATACAAAGTGCTGGAGTAACTCAGCAGGTCGGGCCGCATCTCCGGAGAACATGGACAGGTGACGTCTGCAGTCTAGACCGAAGTGTGAACGAGAGCCTCAACCCGAAGCGTCACCTATTCATGTTATCCAGAGATGCCGCCTGACAGGCTGAATTACTCCAGCACTTTGTGTCCTTTTGTGCATTAACCAGCATCTGCAATTCCTTGTTTCTACAGAGTGAGTCAAACCCCTGCATCCTAATTCCATCTCCCCCACTCACAAATGCAGCTCAACCCACTGCGTTCCTCCAGCAGACTGTTTGTTGTGCCATAGTCCAGCATATGCAGTCTCTTGTGCTTCAATGATGCTAATTGTTTTCAATTTCCACAACTGCTACAGTTAATTCCTCTACATGGCTACATGTTGGTTTTGCCATTAGATTAAAAAAGAACCATGACAGGATAGTTAAACCAGAGGAAATCATTTTCTATAAAATATCTTGTTTTTCTTCACAGGCCCTCGAAAGCAGAGAAGTTGCATTAGTGTGCTATTACACACCTTTATGGCCAACATAAGACTCTCACATTAAAAAAAACCCGATGGATTTGAAGGGTAAAAGATGGTGCCTGAAACATGGCCACTCTTGTGTACTGACTCTGTGTGGTCTGCTATCGTACACTCTTAGTATGATTGTGCCTAATGTACTGGAGGATTGTTACTGCAACAAAATAATTTCACTGCACCTAGGTCCATGTGACAATAAAGAACCAGTGAAACATTAATTCCTGATTGGATACATTCTGGTACTATAGTTGTTTTTGGTGCATGTACTTTGCCCAACAGCTACTGCGTTCCATTGTAAGCTTGTTAGTTATATTTTGTTTACAAACACTGTGTCCATCAAGCTTGGCATCAGACTCACATAATGTGGACATTGTGGCAATGAATGGGCGACGCAAGATATCACATATCCCTTGCTCCATGGGCACATTTGGGAAATAACTAACAATACCAACATTGGCAGAGCCTCAGCGGTGAATCACCTCTCCTGAATCTTGTGTAGGAATAAACTGCAGATGCTGGTTTATACCAAAGACGATTTGGGAAGGAACCCTTCTTCAGTCTGAAGAAGGATTCCGACCCAAAATGTCATCTGCTTCTTTTCTCCAGAGATGCTGCCTGACTCGCTGAGTTGCTCCAGCATTTCTCCTCAATTTGGTAACGTGTGCTTTTTCTTCAAATTATTTTTACGACTGGACTGCTGATATTTTCAACCATTTAACTAATTGCAGCGCATTAATTGATGGAGAAAGAATAAATGATCATTATTATTTGGTGCTTCGAATCGATTACTGTACTTTCAATAAAAGTTAACAGAATTATTAGGCTGTCAGGAATTTTAAGTTGCCACCATTTGATTAACAGGTCAAGCTTTTCTGGTTAAACAAGAACAATGTAGCCTAAAAGAATACTTTTCCATCGCAATATTTTTTAAAGTTAGTTTGTAAAAATCATACTGTGGTGGAACTGCAGTAAATCAGACACCAGGGAGACATTTAATATATAACTGTGTGAAGTATTGCATTGGAAAGCTATAGAGCCCCTTTTTTCATCAATTCTTAGAAATTTATGGTGCAAGCAACACAAAAGGGACATCTGTTTACTGCAGTCAGATTGAAATGACTTTGAAGGGAATGGGTGGAATAAAAATAAGGGAATTTCACTCTTCTTATAAACGGCCACAGAAATGGAGAGGGGGAGGGTATGCTGTCTCCGTCTCCTCTCGTGAAGCCAACAGAAAATGCTTCTCTCTAATTCAATGAACCAAAAGTCTTCCCCAACCCCTGACTTCAGCCAAACATGGAGAAAACAGACGCAGCGAGAGGTTTAGCATCTCGTGAGTTGCAAGCAGTAAAGTTCTTCTTTTCTTTTAAAAACAAGTGATTCTTTCCTCCTGATGATACCGAGTTCCTACACCCCTTGTCCATTTAACAGAATCCTGGCAGGATAATCTATAGTTTCTCCACTGTCTCTTAACACTTGTTTCAAAATCGGTGTCAATATTGTCACGTTTTGTCAAGGACAAGACAAGGTGATAGCTTTACAAAAGACAGGGTGAAGAGGTTCTTTAATGCAATGAATTGAAGTCGGGCCTTTGATGTAAAAACAACCATTCTCCTAATGGGGACCTGACCATTCACAGATGACACATCTTTTCCTGTATTTGCATTCAGCTTTAAATGGTTGGTTTCAAGATAGTTTCTTCGAGCATAACATTATTTTTGGCCATTGTAAACTCTCCTTAGCACTGTGAGGGGATGATACAATTGTCATAAGTATACAGTGCGTAATGTTTAGTTTAGTTTAGTTTAGAGATACACTGCAGAAACAGGCCCTTTGGTCCACGGAGTCTGTGCCGACCAACAATTATCTCATACACTAGCACAATCCTACACACCAGGGACGTTACTATTTTTTTACTGAAGCCAATTAACCTACAAACCTTTGGAGTGTGGGAAGAAACCAGAGGCACCCTGAGAAAACCCGGTCCCTGCCGAAGTCAGGATCAAACCCGGGCCTCTGGTGCTGTGATGCAGCAACAATACTGCTGCGCCACTGTGCCACTCAAGTTTATTTAGTTTATTTTAGTTTATTGTTGTCTCGTGTACAGCGAAAAGCTTTTTGTCTGCTATCTGGTCAAAGAAAAGGCTATACATGAATAAAATCAAGCCATCCACAGTGTACAGATAAAGGATTCTTTTATGACGCTCTGCTCAAATTGTGTTACAGTCAGAAAGAATGAGTAATTAAAATCAATTAATAAAATAGGTACCTCCATGCATACATGATAATGTGCCAATCTGTATATGTGCCTTGATGAATTGTATTTCTTTATGCATTTAGGGATTCCCTTTTATGGAAGAAGTATTTAAATTGATCAATGGTTAAGTTGCAAATAATGAATTGTAAGTCATTTCTAAATATGAATTAGATATATGAATTGGGGTGGTGGATCTGTGGACGTCATTGCCATGGATCACTGGCGATATTTAAAAACAGAGATTGATGGCTTCGTGATTAGTAAGGGCATCAAAGGTTACGGGGGGAAGGCCAGGGAACGGGGTTGAGAAGGAAAAATATATGATCGAATGGTGGAGCAGACTCAGTGGGCTGAATGGTCCAATTCTGCTCCTATGTCTTATGATCTTATGAATTAGAATTACTGAGTGGCACAATGGCACACCAGTTAACAGTGCTGCCACTCAGCTCCATAAATCCAGTTTTGATCTTAACTTTGGGTGCTATCTGGGTGGATTATGAACATTTCCCATGACTGCAAGGTTTTTGATGATCGTAAAGAAAGAGATTACTATCATCAAGTTGTGGTCTCCCACCATCAACCTTGTATTTGCTTCCCGTTTGATAATATATATATATATATTTTTTTAACTTATTTTTAATTGCTCCATGTACACATCGACCGCTGTATCTGTAAATTTCTACACTCCACTCAACCAGTTTCCCCCTATGTTCATCATTGTTATTGGTGGCTGCGCTTTCAGTTCCTAAATGCAAAAGTCATAGGAGCAGTAGGAGGCCATTCAGCCCATCGAGCCTCCTCCGCCATTTAATCATGGCTGATCTATTATTCCCTCTCAACCCCATTCTCCTTCCTTGACACCCTTACCAATCTCCGCTTTAAAAATACCCAATCTGTGGAGATGCCTCCACAGACATCTGTGGCAATGAATTCCACAGATCCACCACCCTGACTAAAGAAATTCCTCCTTATATCCTCTCTTCAGTTGTCTACATGAGCTTACGTGCTCCACTCTAAATTCTTCTCTATTTCTCCTATTCTTAATTATCATAATTAGTTTATGATGTCTTGTTTATTCTTCTGTACAGCACTTTGGTCAACATTGGTTGTCTTAAAGTGCTTAACAAATAAAGTTGGATTGGATTAGATCATAACCCACCTTCCTGACTGAGCATTTAATTAAATATTAAATATTAAGTCAGAATACTAATGCAGAGTCCATTTCGACTTTGTTATGTGGGTCTTATACCCAGAGTAGTGGAATAGAGAAATAGAGGATATTGATTAAATATGATGGGGGGGAGATTTCATAGGAACCTGGAGGCAACTTTTTACATGAAGTGTATGCTACGAGCTGCCAGAGGAGATAGTTGAGGCAGGTACCATCACAATGTGTAATATCACGATGTTTAAGAAACGTTTCGACAGGTACATGGATAGGATAGGTTTAGAGGGATAAGGCCCAAATGCAGGCAGGTGGGACTAGTGTAGTTGGGACATGTTGGTTGGTGGGCAAGTTTGGCCGAAGGGCCTGTTTTTATGCAGTATGACTATGATAAAAACAGGTGTAAGCTTTTAATATAAGATCCTTTGTCTTATTAAACCCAAGGATAGCCTTCTCTGTAGCCTCCATACTATGAATTCTATAAAGTCTCTCCTTATTCCACATGTCCATTAACAAGAACCAAAACATTAGGTGACTGCATTAATAATTGTTGTCAGCCATCATGAGAATATTTATTTCTGTCTGGTTATAATTCAGAGCTTTCTCTACCAATCTCCTATGTCTCCCATTGGTATCACTGCGTTATTCATAAATGCTTAAAATGATATTTCTATGCAACTGGCAATAAAAGCAGGTGCAAGTTTCAAATTTTAAATGTGTTCAAAAATTTAAATAAAACACCATGAACAAACGTGTATTGCACTGACATTTTGTGTTCTAATCTGACAAATTTACCTCCTTAAAACTGAGGTAGTACACTTGTTACCAATTACTCATGATGTAATATGCAAATGGAAGATTATATTTGTAATGCCAATGGCACATCTCACCAAGGGCACCCAAAAAAAACATCCAAAATCAATTATTCTCAGATGCACACAGACATGGACAACAAAGAGATCAGGTATGACTCTTTATTTTCACTGAATATTCAAACATACAAAACATTTATACAAATTGCATCAGTAATCCAGGTAAATCGACTTGCATTCATATAATGCCAACCACAGCCTTTGGTCTCCCGAAGTGCTTTACTCTTTAAATTTAGTCAAAACAAACTTCCCAAAACCTTTGAAATACAGCCTAGCTTTCAAAGTCTTACTGTTTCAAACTAACATCAAATAATCATTGGTTGGTTTTGCAGAATACAGTTGTTATTGTCCACTGTGAATCAGACTGACATTAGAGTTGACAAATCTTTTGTGCCAATTCACAACCAAATCTTTGAATCGAGACAAAAGTCACAATTTTATTGCACCTCAGAATAGTGTACACTCACACACTCATTTACAGTGTCCTTTCTTCCAAATAATGTGACATAAATCACAGCTGATTCAAACAACAGATTTTTGCAACTTATTGACATGAATGATGTTATACTTTAATTATTTCCCATTTCTGACAAGGCTTTATTTGAATGCACCAACTTGTTCCTGGAGGAATTATTGGGGAAATGCTATAGGTGATCTTACAACCTAGTAGATAGACACAAGATGCTGGAGTAACTCGGTGGACCAGGCAGCATCTCTGGAGAAAAGGAATACTTAGAGAATACACAGTAGTCTGATGAAGACTGACAACCCAAAACATCAGCTATTCCTTTTCTCCAGAGATGCTGCCTGACCCATTGAATTACTCCAACATGTTGTGTCTATCTTCAATGTAAACCAGCATCTGCAGTTCCTTCTCACACACTTGGAACTTAGTAATTTGGTTACCCACCATATTCAAATCTTGTATTACTTTTATTCATATTATTATAACCAGAAGATTTTGAAAATATTGTTTTCTGTTAAACCATATATAGAGGGCTAAGTCCACCATGAACACATGCACCAAGATATCATACAATAGTTGTGATGGCACAATTGCCATGAGAACCAAGAGAGATGCAATTCTATTCTCCTAAGGCAGATTTTGTATAATATACATTGTGAACAACATAGCTCCCAATAATGTGGTCAAGTCTAAAACCCTCTGGAATCCCCTCCCTAACTTTGCCATATTCTTTACATGTTCATTAAAATTAATGTCTCTGACCAAGAGTTTTGGTCATTTGCCTTAATATTTCCTTCAAAAGGCTGGTTAAATATTGTTTCTAACTGCTCCAATGAAACATCTTGGGACATTTTAAAAAGTTTAAAAAGGTGCTCTTAGCAGCAATACAAATTCTGAAATACCATTTCATGTTTAAAAAGGTGCATTATTAACATAAATTGTAAAGTTACCATTAATGGTGCAGGGAGGTGGCAGGCAGCATGTGTAATTTAGTAGACAGCCATTTAAAAGTGGTAAAAGTTTATTTTTTTTTAAATGACAAAAACTCAAAAGTCAAACTTACATCACTGACAAATATACACACAATTGAAAACAAAACACATTGATGTGCTGGCAGGACATTTCAAATGTAACTGTGACAGAAGCATGGGGGGGAATCAGTACACAAGTTTTCAAAAGATATTCTCCTAGGCTCAATAAGTACATATACATCTAACCTTATTTTTTTTTTTTGCACAATTCTAGTTCAGTCTTCCTTCACTGAAGGTAGATACTGTGGACCCTGTTACCAGTATAAACTAACTCCAAAACAATCCCTTTAAGGGATTATAACATTTTTAACCAGTAGAATTAGAGTGTTTACATGTTAAATCATGTGTGCACGATTTTATTTCCCCTCAACAAAGTTTAAAAAACAAGGTTACATGTTGTGCATTGTAGAAGCGCTTTGTTTCACTCTTTTTACTGTTACTAAGAAATTCGAAAACCTCTTTACCCAGGGCCTCAATTAGAAATTCGTGATAGTATCTAACACAGCTAAGCTTTCACATAGGGTATTGCCCAATTGTATTGTATTACTCCCAGTGCTATTTTTTTTGTTCCGTTTCTTTAAGCAATCTCTCCATTCAAAAAAAAAAAAAAATCATATTACTGCATTTGCTATAGGATCGATATTGTTCATAGTAGGCAGTGATGACATGCAACTGGCTCCTCATGGGAAAGCCAATGCCCGCTCCCAAACAAGGCAGCTTTGTTACTTCTCTTCGGCCCTGCTCCGTTCGATTACCACGGCCTCCAGACTGACTTGGAGTACATTGTAGGGGAGGTGTTCTCTGTCCTACAGCGGTCTGCCACTTTATCTTGCAGCAAGGGTACGGGTGCAGCAGAGGACGGCTCCGCGTCGTCCAAATCGGAGCAGGCATCGTCGCTGGAGGCAGAGGATACGGGAGACAGTGCCGGGGAGCAGAGCTGTTCTCTACCTCCGGGAGACGCCAATAACAGGCACATATCGTCAGGCCCAGACCATATACTGGAGCTACTCTCAGCAATCAACTCGCCCAGTAAATCCTGAAAGTGGTCTTCGCTCAGTGGCATAGACTCCAGGAGGTGGTTCAGTAAATCGGCGGCGACGGCAGAATCGATTCCCGGACAGTTTGAAACGAAAGTGTGGACCTCGTGCATGCACTGGATGTAGCCGGCTGCAAACCTCTCATTCGCTTCCTCGTTAAACCTATCCTGTTCTGCCAAGGAGAGAAGGAAGACGTTTTTTCCCCATGTAAAGAAACAGCTTCCTATCGTAACAATTGCCATTTAAATATAGTGCTCGCATTCTGCAACACAAAAGCTTATACAATACATGTATATTTTGCAATAGATTCCCACCTCCCTGCAAGTTCCACTCCCCTGCCTACTCACCAACATTTCTGTTGCAAAGTATGTTTTGGACGCGTTTCACCGTCATCTCCAGCACCTCTGCATTCTCCATTTTCGACTGCAGCTGAGAATATTCAACACATTTTAGATTTTTTGTTTTTTTTTTTTAAATCACGTACTGAAATCTGAAGGACTTTTCCCCCCATCAGTACAACGTAACAAAAAAAACTCACTTCCGTATCCGCCAATATTAGCCTCAGCTCTTGTAAGCTTTCGTTAATGCGAGCTCGCCTCTTCTTCTCGATCAATGGCTTGCGAGTCTGCAGTTAGCAAAAAGAAACGCCCCGGGTTAGAGAGACATGTTTTTTTGTTTTGTGCATAGCCCCCCGATTGAAAGTTGCCCTTTTAAATGTACCTTGCGATCTTCTTTGACTGCATAAAAGTCCCCTTCCTCCCTGACAGACCCCGGTTTGCAGGCTGGAGCCATATTGTTAAGGATTCCAGCAACCTTACCAAATATTTCTTCTTAAAAAAAAAAATCCAAAAAAAGAGTCCTCCCACCAAAGCACGTTTTGCTGGCAGCTGGTACACGTACAATCTCCTTTTTTATATTCACTGTAACCCTGCCGTTGGCAAACTCTCTATATATACCCGCTCGTTTGCATTTGAATGGTGGGGGAGCGGCGCGTCGTGAGGACGCCTAAAGGTTATTAGCTTATCCAATGGTGGTGCAACGCTTTGTATGGGGCTCAATACAGCGCTCTCCCTGCTGTCAGCGTCCGGCCAGCCACGGCCACGTGAGGCAATGGGACTTTTAAAGTTATTTGTCATGCAATTGGACACAACAGAACTGTACTTTTTTTCACACTCTTGGAGGGGCGAACCATTCCGTCCTCACATTCCAAAACTCTAGCTATCAACTGCAGGCCAATTCCCCCACAGCCCCAAGCCGGGGACAATTGCGTTTACTGCATAAGATGGTGGAGCTGCAAGCAGGAATTGTTTGTCATCAATAAAGTCTCGGGGAATGAAAACACTTTAGATATTAATACACAACTACGGTTTTTATAAAATACAGTCAATGAAGTAAAACGATAACTACATTGTAAATGTTGGTTGGAGAGATTTAATTGCAAAATAAAATCTTATGAAGAGAAGATAACGCCGATTGTAAAGATTTTGTCTAATGTCCTTTCTGCTACATTCAGAGGGAAATCTATTTTGGGATATGGAGGTGAAATGGAACATGATGCAGAAAGTAGGCAGCTGCAGTTCTTCAACAGAATGAAACAATTAATAGCATTAGGCTGTCTCTAAGGAGCAAGCGACAGGTGTTAAGTCTTGTTTCATTTGTTTCCCACTTTTACTTCCAGTGCCATGTATCTGCCGTATTTATCATATACAAACGACACCCATCCAAACCCTTGGTTTCGGCAAATGTGGAGTTTGCTGGGTACACAATCAGCATGTCATTTATCCTCTATTTAAAATATTACTCTTGTCAGATCAATTATGCAAATCGCTCCTTTTTTAAACCACCAGTTGTATCCAGTTTTATTGGAACAGTAAACACACAACATTGTCCTGCATTCTCGTTGTAAGGGACACGTCTGAGAGCAAAGTAAAAGTGCTTTGCATACTTTGGAAATAACCTCAGAATGACTCCACAAGTTGTTTAGACATGCTACTGGAATATAATAGAAATGTCTGTGCGTTCGCTCAGGTTCCCCCTCCCCTCCCCCTATCTACCGTGCAGTTGCTTTAACATTAACGCCGTGAGCTGGTGGATGGAAGATTTAAAGGGTCGCTATACCAATCGTGCATAGTTTCAGCTCCATTTTAAGGTATATATCGTGGAAAGACATCGCACTCCCAGTGGCACGAGGGCCTCCTGCTGCGTACGGTTTAAGGGCAGGTTCACTCCGCACGTTGAATGTCGTGGTGAAAGTCTTTGTCTGTCCCTTAACCTCACCGAAATAAATACAAACAACATCAGAAAAGATCAGAACCCGAATATGTGTTCCACACGCATGGTCGGGTCCCCACTAAATGAACATTAACACCCCAAACCCAAATCAGGAAGATTAACGTGATTTAAACGTGAGAGGTTTCTTATGTAAATATTGTTCTCACACATTAAAACGTGAGCTACTGTTCACAACTAGGCATTGGGGAAATTGTAAAACGCTTGGAGGGATGAGGGGTTTTATGGACTTTCCGTTGATAATTCAAGTCGCCGGTGACGAGATAAATTCCCCAGCCAACATGAAGATTACAATTCTCAGCTTTAATTTTTTCTCTTTGGAAACATTGGCAGCTTGCCACCAACGTAATTGGGCCCACTCATTATGCAACCTGCTCAGCGGACCCTGCAGCTGGCGTTGGAATCTTTTGTTTAGGGCGAGCAGGCGTGCCCGATTCTCGTTTTCAATATATTTCATCAGTATTCAGGAATGGCTGGCTTGGAAAATAATTCTGATAATAGAGGAGACTGGAGCCTCCCACCAAATACGTTTCGGGGTTTGCTTGCTCAACGCGTCTGCAAGTTTGGTGCCACGAAATTATTATTTGTGTCTTTCTGTTTTCAAACATTTGTGGAGAGATGGCGGTGAATCATAACGGAATAGGGAGGTTGGGGGGTCATAGTGGAATAATTCATTGTGTGTTAGTCAATGGATTTGTATAGTGTAGTTGGTATGGAATTGTGTAAAAGTCTAAGTTGTGTCGGTGTAGTATGTGAAAGGTTGTCGCTGAAAATTAAATGAAATAAGTAAATGAAACTCCAAACGCCTATAAACCATAGATTTTATTTTACTGCAAAATGCCAATGAAAATATGTGGGTGAATTCTGAAATAAATGACCAAGACATTGTTTCATGGGGCACTGCATAAAATAGTTACACATATAAATTGGAGCCTTTTCTGTTGAGGTACTATGATAGACTATTCTCATAAGGCCAGCCTAAAAGCAGCGACAATGGACCGCAACGTTGAGCGAGCCATTGTGATTTTCCAATGCGCTATGCACATTGTGTTAGCAGCAGCAGCCTCGTATAACGGGCAGGGCCGAGAAAGGCCAAGGTCATCGATGTTCATTCGCATATGCAACCATTCCCGGTTAAATATACCACGAAGTTGAACCCCAACCTGTAAGAACTTTGCTTTCATTTCATTTGCAATCGTGCAAGACAAATGAGGGGATGGCAGATGCAATCTATTATTCGGTGCAGTCCTGGAATAACTAAAGTATGTAGTACAATGCACACGAGAGTAGCCTCATTCAATGAAAAGTGTCTAAGGGGCGCTTTAAAATGAATGGAACTAGAGCAACTTATACACTTGTAATTTCGACTGAGCAAAGCATCGCAGAGCTCTTCGCGTGAAGGTTTTGAAACAAGATTTTTCATCTCCAGCCACTAAAAAGGCTAGAGCACCAGATGGCCGAAATGTTGATCAAAGAGGCAGGGGATCGCTTACAGGAGGAAAGAGGTGAACGGGCGAAGAAGATCGTGGCGGAATTTCTAAAACTGGCTGTCTAGGCAACTAAAGGATCGTTTGTCAATAGACAATGGGTCCAGGAGTAGGCCATTCGGCCCTTCGAGCCAGCACCGCCATTCAATGTGATCATGGCTGATCATCCCCAATCTCAGTACCCCGTTCCAGCCTTCTCCCCATATCCCCTGACTCCGCTATTTTTAAGAGCCCTATCTAGCTCTCTCTTGAAAGCATCGAGAGAACCGGCCTCCACCGCCCTCTGAGGGGGAACGATAATGGGAACGTAATTATATTTAGAACTACTAAAGAAGACAGACGGATATCCAATCCCAGTGCTTCAATGTGTTCAGTAGGAAAGTTATGAAAGGTTTTGCAAAGGTGGAGTTTTTTAAATTGTTTAACCAGTCTGAATAAGGGTCCCGAACCCGAAACGCTGCCCGTCCACCTTCCCCGCAATGCTGTCTGACCCGCTTAGTTCCTCCAGCACTTGGTGATTTGTTCAAGAATCCGGCATCTGCGGTTCCTTGTGTCTCCTTTTAACCAAGAGTCACCCGTTCAGTGCAAAGTGATGGGTGAACAAGGTTTACAATGCGATACATACGATAGAACATTATTTATCCCTGGAGGGAAATTGATCTGCGAACAATCATAAAAGCACAAACTCCATGAAACATGAAATTAATGTGACTAGTGAGAAGGATCGGGGGGGGGGATTGGGGATGCAAAGATTGGGGATGGGGGAGGGGGGGGGGGGATGGGGATGGGGGAGGGGGAGGGGGGAGTCAGCCATTGTCTACCCAACGACAGAAGGGGGAGGAGTTGTACAGTTTAATAGCCACAGGGAAGAAGGATCTCCTGTGGCGTTCTGTACTGTATAGAGTGCAAGTCTGGACATGGGCAACGGGGCTGGGTGAGCTGAGGTTTATAACAAGGGCGCAATGCACTGGGATAGTCACATCGAGACGGGATGAAGTTACTGACGTGGAAATGAGAGGGTCTTGATAATAACACGAGAACGTCGTCTGGGAATTCAACAGGGGAATCCATCTCCACCCACGGGAGACGCGAGAGGAGCAGATGGCCCAAGTGTTCACCAAATATGCAGTTTGCAAGCAGTCGCTTGAAGGTGAAGGGGATAAAGGGGCGAAGAAGACTGGGGCGAAATTTACCAAAGTTCTTTGAAGAAGATTCAGATCAGATTCAATCTTTATTGCCATTGTGTAGTGTACTGTACAGAGGCAACGGAATGCAGTTAATATCTCCCCCAGAAGGGCGAACATGGAATCATGAGCAATACATATATATACGTGCATACAGTCGTAGTTAGTGCAATTTTTCCGAGGGAAGTAGTGTCGGGGGGGGGGGGTGACTGGTGCAGGGTGAAGCAACGTAACAGCCGCAGGGTCTGCACCCGAAGGTTATCCATTCTTTTTCTCCCGAGATGCTGCCTGTCCCGCCGAGTTACATTGTGTGTCTATCTTGTTGTCGGGGCAACTAAAGAAACGTTGCCGATAGGAAAGTTAACCAGGATTGAATGGCGGGGTCAGGGTTGGTTTGCCACCAATCTCGTTCATTTTCGGACTCACGTCAAGGACAAGCAGAAGATTTCTGCTGGACACGGAAGGTAACGGGCCAGATCTCCTGGCAACATTTGCCAATGCCAGCAATCCCACCGGGATTTGCCAGCAGTCACGTCAATAACTGGACTTGGCATGGAGCCCACAACTGATGCGCCAATAACTCGGGTGAGCGCTGGCCCCAACGCGCCAGGAGGTCACCCTGCTCTCGGGAGTTGCCGCGGTCCCATTAAAACGAAGTGATAAACCTACTGGTGGGGTGAGGGTAGTGTTATTTGATTTGATTTTAATGACATTGGTTTGAATAACTTTAATTGGGGGGGTGTTTGCGCGCCTGTTTAGTGCAGGATTAGACAGGGGCGCTGCTCCCCCTTCCTCGCCCCCACCCAAAATGATCTGTAAAATGTCAATATAAACTTTACGTGTAGGAAGGAACTGCAGATGCTGGTTTACACCGAAGATAGACACGAAATGCTGGAGTAACTCAGCGGGACAGGCAGCATCATCTAGCATTTTCTCTTTATATGTTCAATATAAACTTTGAATACACCCCATCTATACACAATCGCGCCTTGGTTGGTAAACTGGGTGTCCAATGCAAGCCCACATTGATATGGGCTCACATATGGGTCCTGTTGCTTTGATCATTACATTTCAGCTGATGAGAGGGTTACCTCCAGGCTATTGGGGGGGCTAGAGGATTCGGGGCATGTTTTACGAGGATGGACAAACGGGGAGTAATAATTCACACAGTCGGGACAAAATGCGTCTTAGAAACAAGGGAGTAAATAGCCCAGACTGGGTATCATTTCCCAATTCACTTTGATTATAGGGTTGGGTATGGGGTAACTTTGCTTAAAAAGGGCGATGGGGGGAAGATTACAGATTGACTGATTGATTGGAAGATTCAACGTGGAAACAGGCCCTTTGGCCCAAAATACCATGCTGACCATTGGTCACCCGTTCTATATCCCCCTGGTTACCCACCCACTCCCTACACACTAGGGGCAATTTACAGAGTTCATCTTAGCCTACAAATCCACCCTCTCACATATTTGGGATGTGAGAGGAAACGGAGAATCCTTAGGGTCACAAAGAGAACGTGCAAACTCCACACAGACAGCACCCGAGGTCAGGATTGATCCTGCGACTCTGGCGCTGTGGGGCAGCAGCTATGCCACTGGATTACCTCAAAACGCTGACAAGGGAGATAAACCAGTTGGCATATAATCAGTGGAGAAGATTATCAGGAAAAGGACTGTATTTGGGGAGGTGCAGATGAATCAGTAAGAGGTAGATTCAGATTCAGATTCAACTTTAATTGTCATTGTCAGTGTACAGTACAGAGACAACAAAATGCATTAGGTAGCAAGGGCTTGTTAAGGGAAAGATGTCTCTGACTAATTGGATTGATCACTTTTGAAAAGGCGAGAAAAAGGGTCCATATTAGGGATACAATATTTGTAATCTAGATGGATTTCAGGAAAACGTTTCACAAAGACTCACGTGGTCAGTAAAGATTCATGGGAAGAAAAATACAATTTGGGTTCAAAATGAGTTCAGTGGTAAAAGCAAGGGGTGAAAGTTAACGAGAGGTTTTATGGGTTTGGTTGGGCCAAGAATTAGATCCTTTGTTTGGTGAAACATAACACTGTGGACTGTTTGCCGTGTTGGGAGAGGCCAGTACCAGGGGCCACAGTTTAAGAATAGGATAAGCCATTTAGAACGGAGACGAGGAAAGACTTTTTCACACAGAGAGTGGTGAGTCTGTGGAATGATCTGTGGTAGAGACCGGTTCTCTGGATACTTTCAAGAGAGAGCAAGATGGGGCTCTTAAAGATAGTGAAGTCAGAGGATATGGGGAGAAGGCAGAGGAACGAGGTACTGATTGGGGATGATCAGCCATGATCACATTGAATGGCGGTGCTGGCTCGAAGGACCGGATGGCCTACTCCTGCACCTATTGTCTATTGACTTTAATGTAGGGTGCAGATAAGGATAACCTGCCAGTGTCTGCAACATTGGCAGTCTGATTGACAGTGGAGAGAGACAAAGGTTCTAAACTGCTGGAAGTGATTGTTCACCTGGCTAACTAGACGTAGCTTTTGGGACAGGTTAGTACAGGTGACTAGTTACAGACTTGATTAGTACAGGTGTCATAAATTCACCAATTTCCCTTTTATTGTTGCCTCTTCATAAATATATTACAATCTACAGAATGCCCAGCTACTATTTCCTGAATAAATAGATTCATCATATCCCCAATGACTATTGTGGGATAAACTAGACAGAACATTTATTTTACATTTCCCTCTTTTCTTGAATAAGGTTTTTATCTTTATATTTTCAATGCACTAGGATATTTTTTAGAATTGAGGGCATTTTGGAAGATCACTGCCAGTGCATCAACTATCACATACGTCATGAAGAACACATTGGTCAAGGTTGTTGTTTATCGACAAAAGCTCGATATCATTATCGCCTCCAAACTGGTTATCAAACTCAGGGATCTGTGTGTCTCTGTGCATCCCAATGCAACTCGACTCTTGACTTCCTCATGGGTTGACCCCAATCAGTATGAACTGGCAACAACACTTCCTTCTCAATAACTATCAGCACAGGAACACTTCAGGACTTTGTTCTCGATCTCCTGTTCTATGACTCATGACTGCGTAGCCTAGCTCAATTCCAATGCCACCTTTAGATTTGCCAACGACAGCACTCTGCCTCACTCTAACAATGGAGGAGACTGAGGATAGAAAGGTCTGTATGGAGGTGGGATGGAGAATTAAAGTGTTTAGCAACCGGGAGATCAGGTTGGTTCAGGCGGGATTAGCGAAGGTGTTCAGCGAAACGATCGCACATTCTACGTTTGATCTCTCTGATGTATGCGCCATTTTCAAGTCGCAGTTTGTAAATGCAGGGTTCTTGACCTGACCTTGAAGGCCCGTTGTCCTGGTGGCGTTGCAGTGTCGGCCTGGCTGTTGGTTTCCTCCACCGCTGCTCCGCCCATGTAGCCGAATAAAGCTCGGTGTTCTATATCATCATCCCCTCCAAATTGGTTATCAAACTCAGCGAGTTTTAGTTTTTATTTATCAAAAAATGTATTCAATTATTATAAAATAATATGTGCGTCCCTGAAATTGGCATGGTCGATAATCACACAACATGTAAACTGGCATAATTCATGTCTCGTCATTGAAGAGGATACAATACCATCTCTATATGCTACATCATTATAAATATTATTAGTAAGTTGTGATATTTATATTGGTTGTTCTAATGAGGTCACCTAATCACACACACTCATTAAAATATTTCAATGGTCACTATTCAGAATTTATTATGGGCTAATTAAATCAAAAGACAAATCTTTAGCAGCCCCAAATGGCCACATCTGTATTTTTATCACTTATGGTTGTAACTTAATTACAGAGTAAATACACTGAGTGAAGTAAGTTAACGTTTATTTGGTTGATCTGTGAATATTCAAGTTTTATATTTTTATATATATATTTAATATTTTTATATATCAAAGATTTTATGGCAGGTTTTAATGGTAGGTAGTTCAACACATCCCTACATTTTGTGCAATATTAAAGTTCAGATCACTAAAAATGATTTCCTATCAATAATGAAGGGAGGTGCTGTGGCAGTCTGGCGCGCTGATCTCTACAAAGCTGAGACCATGCGCCAACTCTCGGACACCTCCTCCTGCTTATCCTTGGACCATGACCCCACAGACTAGCACCAGGCCACTATCTCTAGCACCAACATTGACATCATCAACTCCGGCTCTCTGCCCTCCCCGCCTCCAACCTCATCGTTCCCCAGCCCCGCACGGCCCGGTTTTACCTTCTCCCCATAATCCACAAACCTGACTGTCCTGGCAGACCCATTGTTTCTGCCTGTTCGTGCCCCACCGAACTCATTTCCACATATCTCGACTCTATCCTATCCCCACTGGTCAAATCCCTCCCTACCTATGTTCAAGACACCCCAGACACTCTCCTTCGGCTTTGGACATTCCATTCTCTAGGCCCCCATTCCCTCATCTTCACCATGGACGTCCAGTCACTCGACAGCTCCATCCCCCACCAGGATGGCCTCAAAGCCCAACGTTTCTTCCTCGACCGCAAAACCAACCAATCCCCGTCCACTGATACTCTCCTCCGACTAGCGGAGCTGGTCCTTACCCTCAATAACTTTTCATTTGACTCCTCCCATTTACTCCAAATACAAGACGTAGCTATGGGCCCCAGCTATGCCTGCCTCTTTGTCGGTTACGTCGAATAATTCTTGTTCGAGTCATACCATGACCCCATCCCCGACCTCTTCCTCTGCTAATCGATGACTGCTTTGCTGCCACCTCCTGCACCCACACACAACTGACTGACTTCATCTATTTCACCACTAACTTCCATCCAGCACTCAAATACACCTGGACCATTTCTGACACTTCCCTACCATTTCGTGACCTCACTATCTCCATCGCAGGTGATAGACTTCTAACCAACATCCACTATCAAACCCACTGACTCCCATGGCTCTCTGGACTACACTTCTTCCCATCTTGCTTCCTGTAAGGACTCCATCCCCTACTCCAAATTCCTCCGTCTACGCCGCATCTGCTCCCAGGATGAGGTGTTCCACACCAGGGCATCGATAATTTCCTCATTCTTTAGGGAACGGGGGTTCCCCTCTTCTACTATAGATGAGGCTCTCACCAGGATCTCTTTCATACCCCATAACTCTGCTCTAACTCCCCCCCCCCCCCCCCCCCCCCCCCCCCCACTCGTAACAAGGGCAGAGACCCCCTTGTCCTCACCTTCCACCCCACCAGCCGTCACATACAACAAATAATCCTCCAACATTTTCGCCACCTTCAACGTGATCCCACCACCGGCCACACCTTCACATCTCCGGCCCTGTCGGCTTTCCGCAGAGACCTCTCCCTGTGTAACTCCCTGGTCAATTTGTCCCTTCCCACCCGAACCACCCCCTCTCCTGGCACTTTCCCTTGCAACCGCAAGAAATGCTACACTTGTCGCTTTACCTCCCCCCTTGACTCCACCCAAGGACATAAACAGTCTTTCCAGGTGCGACAGAGGTTCACCTGCACCTCCTCCAACCTCATCTATTGCATCCGCTGCTCTAGGTGTCAGCTGCTCTACATCGGTGAGACCAAGCGTAGACTTGGCGATCGCTTCGCCCAACACCTCCGCTCGGTTTGCAATATCCAACCTGATCTCCCGGTGGCTCAGCACTTCAACTCCCCTCCCATTCCGAATCCGACCTTTCTGTCCTGGGCCTCCTCCATGGCCACAGTGAGGCCCATCGTAAATTGGAGGAGCAGCTCCTCATATTTCGCTTGGGCAGTCTGCACCCCAGCGGTATGAACATTGACTTCTCTAATTTCAGGTAGTCCCTACTTTCTCCTCCCCTTCTCTGATCTCCCTCAGTCCACTGGCTCCAACTTTTCCTTTCTTCTTCCCGCCTCCCCCATCCTCCACATCAGTCTGAAGAAGGGTTTTGACCCGAAACGTTGCCTATTTCCTTCGCTCCATAGATGCTGCCTCACCCGCTGAGTTTCTCCAGCATTTATGTCTACTTCCTATCAATAATAATTGATTATATTGTTATTGTGGGCATTTATTTACATTTTTATTGATTTGAATATCAATAGATAAATGTTAAATTCTTCCAGGCATAATTATAAATAAGAAATTAAGATGAATCTTGTTATATACATGACTTTGCGAGTTATTTGGAATATTTAATTTTCATTTGGCTCTAAGAAATATAATTATTATATCTCTATTTTTGATTAAGAACATAAAACACAATTGTTTATTAATTTGCTTTAAAGTTTTGGTCAAATCAATTGTATATAAAAAACTCCTTGAATGGAAGTTTTCCTCTTATTTTGGAACTGAACATTTGTACAATGTGCTCATTATTCTCATTTAAAAGGCATGTCCAGCATACATGTACCCCGTGCTTGACTTCTACCAACGCCACAACAATTGGTCATCACCGTCACTGCGGAGAATCTTCTTAGCTATGGAAAATGTTGAAGAGAATAGAAACATAGAAACATAGAAACATAGAAATTAGGTACAGGAGTAGGCCATTCGGCCCTTCGAGCCTGCACCGCTATTCAATATGATCATGGCTGATCATCCAACTCAGTATCCCGTACCTGCCTTCTCTCCATACCCCCTAATCCCCTTAGCCACAAGGGCCACATCTAACTCCCTCTTAAATATAGCCAATGAACTGGCCTCAACTACCCTCTGTGGCAGAGAGTTCCAGAGATTCACCACTCTCTGTGTGAAAAAAGTTCTTCTCATCTCGGTTTTAAATCACTGACATTAATGCATTTTAATATAAATAACCCAGATTTGCATTGATCCACTAAGTCCAAGATGGATAGATGGCTGTGCTCCATCATCGGTTTTCACATGGAATGCACAATGCTTGAGATAGACAATGATTGATGTTTCAGCTCAAGACCCTCCTTCATCAAGACCCTCCTTCATACTCGACCCGAAACGTCACCCATTCCTTCGATCCAGAGATGCAGCCTGTCCCGCTGAGTTACTCCAGCATTTTGTGTCTATCTTTGGTGTAAACCATCATCTACAGTTCCTTCCTACACACTGCTTGGGATTCATTGATGTTACATTGGAGACTTGCCCCTTCAGCCTTCCTGTAGTTAGACCCCAATCAGGAGACAAAGAGGAACGCTAGTTTTTTTAACAGTATTTAATTAGTTAAATCTGGTTCGTTATTCCTGTTTTAAAATTATATAACTGCCCTTTGTTTAAACATTATATTATTGTTAATGTTTGTTTTGATTGTCACTGAATTGTCAAAGTCATTCAAAATCTGTTTAAATCAATCGTAGCTTTGACAGAAGCTGAAGGTGTTTTTCCTGTTTGACATCGAGAGATGAAGTCAAAGCTTGGTGTAGGAGTATTCTGCAGATAAAGTCTCAGAACGACACTGACTGACTGCAGCTTAGCTATTGTTGAGACCTCGGACCCTTTATGACGTGCAGGGACAGCAAGATCAAGCCTCCACCTTCAGGCCAGTGTAGAAAGGACAGATAATGTGGTGAGCAGCAACTCCCAGTGGCAGGCTGAATCCAGTTCAGTCTACACAATGCAATCGGTGCGAGAGAGAAACAAGGAACGGCAGATGCTGTTTCCAACAAAAAAAAAAGATATAAAGTGCTGGAGTAACTCAGCAAGTCAGGCAGCATCTGTGGAGAACATGGATAGGTGGCGTTTCGAGTTGGGACCCTTCATCTGTCCCGAAATGTTACCTGTCCAAAGTTGCTGCCGGACACATTGCGTTACTTTGTGCCATAACTTTGTGAAAGCTCGCTTGTTAATTAAATTGGCATCTGTTTCCGCTCTTGCCTAGCCAAGATTGATTTTGAAACTTAGATGTAAGGATAAGTACCCCCCCCCCCCCCCCCCCCCCAGAACATGTCGCTCGCCTCCTCCCCTCACTGCAACCCCCCACACCCCTACCCGCTCCACAAATACAGATATACCCCTTGCCAACCCATCACTTAGTTGCAATGGTATCATGCATCTAATGTCAGCAACCCTAACTAACATTATGGTGCTCAGTGTGGTTCATTTAAACTGTGGAACTTCAAAACAACAGAGGGCAATATTTTATGATCTGTGTGGAAATACAGAGAAAGTGTTTTGTAGCTCGGTGGCTCAGGCGGCATTTCAACATAGAGACATTGACAATAGGTGCAGGAGGAGGCCATTCGGCCCTTCGAGCCAGCACCGCCATTCATTGTGACCATGGCTGATCGTCCCCTATCAATAACCCGTGCCTGCCTTCTCCCCATATCCCTTGACTCCACTAGCCCCTAGAGCTCTATCTAACTCTCTCTTAAATCCATCCAGTGACTTGGCCTCCACTGCTCTCTGTGGCAGGGGATTCCACAAATTCACAACTCTCTGGGTGAAAATGTTTTTTTCTCACCTCAGTCTTAAATGACCTCCCCTTTATTCTAATAATGTGGCCCCTGGTTCTGGGCTCGCCCAACATCGGGAACATTTTTCCTGCATTTAGCCTGTCCAGTCGTTTTATAGTTTTAAATGTTTCTATAAACTGCATACGCTTGGACTCTGCCCGATCCGCTGAGTGACTCCAGGTTTCTGTGTCTATTTTCTGAGAAAATAATAATTCAGATAGCTATAATAATTTGAATTATTAAACATTATCAGCAAGACATTTCTGCGGCCGTGTCGGGTGCAGCAGGAGGCGAACGCTCCCGCCTCGCCCAGTTCGCTTTGCTATTTAAACGTGGATGTTTGGAGCCGGGCCCTGATCCGAGACACACCCTGTTCATGCCACAACCATGCCACGCTATGCCACCCAGTCCGCTGTTCATTTTCGTGGCATAGGGGATGGATGAGCAAATGTTTTTGTAAACTAACTGTCGACATGGGCGAATTCCACACCATTAAAGAACCCTACTGCGATCAAACGCGAAACTGGACTCAACTCTTAAATAGATTCACAACTGATCTGTTTGATGGCTCGTTGGTTAGTTTCCTGGAGACCGTGAGAAACTTGGGTGTTACCAGATGAAAGAAGAGCTTGGCCGGTCCCTGGTGATAAAAGCGACGGCTTTCACTCTCCAGAGATCACAGAAAAAAAACCCCAACAGTGAGCATTGAGGGCCGGCGAAACTTCAGAAGTCTCCGCTTGCACTGGAGTGCTGTTTTATTTAGGAGCAACAATCGGTTCCTATACCATCCATTTTACGACTTACTAACCACTCTCAGTCATTGAACTCAGCTGTCCCGTGCCTCTTGCCCTTTTTTCCCCCCCAAATAAATTATTCTTGTGAAGCTTCCGAATACACACAAGTTTAAGTAACCCCATCACCTTTCATTTCAGGACGGGTTCATCTATCTAGATCATTGTTTGGTCGATTGCAACTGACGATGACACCTCTTTGAAAAATGAAGAAATTAATATTGTAGAAACATAGAAACATATAAAATAGGTGGAGGAGGAGCATAGCAGCACCGCCATTCATTGTGATCATGGCTGATCGTCCCCTATCAATAACCCGTGCCTGCCTTCTCCCCATATCCCTTGACTCCACTAGCCCGTAGAGCTCTATCTAACTCTCTCTTAAATCCATCCAGTGACTTGGCCTCCACTGCCCTCTGTTGGAGCGAATTCCAAAAATTCACAACTCTCTGGGTGAAAAAGTGTTTTCTCACCTCAGTCTTAAATGACCTCCCCTTTATTCTAAGACTGTGGCCCCTGGTATATGATGATAGATGAAGGAACGCACTCTCGCTGCCTTTGAGCTGAAATATTTGATACATTCAGATACCAGATTCAGTAACACTCATCTCATAAAACATTGTTTTATTCTGGTTAAAGCACGTTCTAATAATATTGCTGTTGGTGTGATAGCAACACTTTAAGACGCCTAAAAGGTCATATTAATCTGCCGCCAACATTCAACGATGTGCAACAGATTAGCAGATTGAGACACGGAAGTGATATTCAATATTTATTATTAATACGTCGTTAATTGAAATATATACATAGGAGCAAGTAATAATCCCGCAAGCATGATATTAAATAAATTAGATGTATTTCATTGAATACAACATTGTAAACGCCTTCTACAATATAGGCTACGGAAAGCATCCTTCAGCGTGAAGTACCCTGATTTTAGCACACACAAGGGACATTTGTTTTCGCCCAGCAGTGTTTCGAGAAGCATATCTATGAGATACATAAGGACAGTCTAATCTTTAGTTAAAAAGCCACACAGTCTCTTCACCAGGGCCTCCACACGCCTGAAGTAGCGACAGGAGAATTGTGCACGGATGCCAAGTCGTCTTGGAGTTGTTGAGTAGGGCAGGTGGCGGGGAGGTGAGGACTTGCACGAGGATTTGGAGTCGACTCGACGCTTTTCCCGCACGTTTTAATAAACCCAGGCATGCAGTGTCGGTCGGGAGACGAGCGAGGAGACGGGTCCACGGTTCCCGGAGAAACGGCGGGGCCTGCAGGAATGTTTCCCAGGGTCGCCGAAGGGAGCTGGCTCTTGGAGGGCTGGGGGTTAACGGCAGGTGTCTTCATGCTGCTCTGCCGCGTATCCTCGTTGGATCGAGGCAGCGACTTCAGCAAA
>NC_073390.1:54443330-54538330 GCF_028641065.1 Leucoraja erinaceus
TTAAATGATCCCCTTATTTAATTCTAAATATTTTATTCCTTGAGTAATTTTCTTAATGAATTAAATATTGGTAACACTTCCCTCTTATGGACCAGTGTCACTGATATCTTAAAGAAAACTGAAGGAAGTCACATTATTTCGCCCAGCATCGACTGAGGTGGGACCTTGGCGACAGGAGCAGTCCATTCAGCCCATCAATCCTGTCTCTCGGTCAATTATTTGGTTGATTTGTACATCAACTTATATGGGACATACGCATCCCCGACACACTTGTTTGACAAACAACATTCTTAAAAATTAAACATTTTAGTATTAGTTGAGGCAGGTACTATAGCGACGTTTAAGAAACAGTTAGACAGGTACATGGACAGGGCAGGTTTGGAGGGATATGGGCCAAACGCAGGCAGGTGGGACTAGTGTAGATGGGACGTGTTGGTCGGTTTGGGCAACTTAAGTGAAATTACTTTTCTTTGCAGATACAGCAAGGAAACAGGCCCTTCGGCCCACCCAGTCCTCGATCAGTATCGTTCACCCGTTCATACTAGTGCAATGTTATCCCACTTTCTCGACCATTCCCTACACGCTAGGGACAATTTACAAAGGCCAATTAACCTGCAATCCCACAGGGAGAACGTGCAAACTCCACCCAGACAGCACCCAAGGTCAGTATCGTGGCGGCGCTGTGAGGCAGCAGCACTGTGCTGCCCTTTAAGAAAGGCATCATGTATAACCGTTTAGTAGAGGGTGCTCCAGTTTGCCGTCGCCCCTTGTAACACGTAGCATTGTTGTTGTTATTTGTATGCACTAATAGTTGACGATTTCCCGCTAGATTCATAATTAAAATGCCTCTAAACATATGTTGCAGTAGTTATTCGGTAGCTACAACGAATTCAATGCATATGCTGAAAAAAAACATCAAATGTGTTCCGAATTCAGCGTGATAACGACGATGCCTTGAGTTCATTCTGACCCAATGCACTGACACAAATCGCCCCCTTCCCATCTGCTGCAGTAAGTTTGTAGCCATTCCCACACAGAATGTGCGATGTGCATTACAAGGCAGCGCAGGAGACATGCAGCGACACCCGACTTGTGTCCCACCACATCTCATGACCCGGCATTGTTCAAAATCCTTCCCACGCCCAGGAGCTGAGGGAGACACTGCGGGCCCTTTCCAAACAGATTAACGCTCATTCTCAATGAATTGGAACTCATTTAGTTACCATAACGGCCGGCACAAGACTGAACATCACGATTATAGAGAGACTCTGTCGCCTTTATGATCAATTCGTTCGTTCCAGCTGACCAGGGCCATTGCGCACGTGCCCAGAGTCCTCACCCCCTCATCTCCCTTCTTAAATTCATTTGTAACACCAATGTCCTCATTCTTTAGGGAAGAGGGTTCCCTCTTCCATCAGAGATGAGGTCCTGACACATGCCTCCTCGGTACCCCGCAGCTCCGCCCTCCCACAATGGCAACAGGTACAGAGACCCCCCTCGTCCACTTTTCACCCCATCAGCCCGTCCCATACAAAACACAATCCTCCGACATTTTCATCACCTCCAATGGGATCCCACCACTAGTCACATCTCCCCATCTCCACCCCGTTCCACCTTCCGCAGAGACCGCAACTCCCCCCCCCCCCTCTGGTTAACTCATGCCTTCCCACCCAAACCACCCCCTCCCCAGGTACTTTCCCCTGCAACTGCAGGAGATGCAACACCTGCCCCTACACTTCCTCCCTCGACTGTTCCAAAGATTCCTACAGTCCTTTCAGGTGAGGCAGAGGTTCACTTGCACCTCCTCCAACCTCATCTACCGTATCTGTTGTTCAAGATGTGGACTTTTGTACATGGATGAGATCAAACGTAGACTGGGCAATCATTTAGCTGAACACCTTTCTTTCCTCAGTCCACCTGATCTCCCGGTTGCCAAACACTTTAATTCCCCTTCCCATTCCCGCTCTGACCTTTCGGTAGTACGGCAAGTCACAAATTGGACGAACAGCATCTCATATTTCACTTGGGCAGCTTACAGCCCAGTGGTATGAATACTGATTTCTCTAACATCAAGTAACCCCAGGCATTCCCTCTCTCCATCGCTCCCCCACCCAAGTTGCACCAGCTTCTATTCTCACCCAGCAAACAGCTAATAATGGCCCTGTTACTTTTTTGCATATCTTTCATTCATTTGTTCTCCACCTCTCTACTTCACTGTCTATATCTCTTGTTTCCCTTTCCCCTGATTCAAGTCTGAAGAAGGGTCTCCACCCGAAACGTCACCGGTTTCTTCTCTCCAGAGATGCTGCCTGTCCCGCTGAGTTAAAGGCCTGTCCTACTTTCATGACCTGATTCTCGACCTCTGCCGAGTTTGCCCTTGACACGTACTCACAGCATGGTCGTCACAAGGTCGTAGGAGGTCGTAGGTAGGGCTTAGCAGGTCGTGATGCTAGTCGTAGGTACTCCTGGCATCATGTAGGTTGGGTCGTTATTTATAGCATGATGAAAATTGTCCACGAGTATAAAAAGGTTGTGAATTAGGTGGTGAAAGTGGGACAGGCCCTTTACTCCAGAATTTTGTGTCTGCTTTTGCTTGATTCTTGACCTAATTGTTACCTGTAACTGAAGTATGTCAAACTATGCACATCACGTCACTGATATGACAACTCAAGGAAGTATTCACAAAGGTGGAAATCATTAGATAATAGACTTGTGCTAATGGGATTCTCCCAATCTCAAATGTAACATCAAAGAATATATTGTAGTGACATTGGCAGCTATTTTTTGTCATTATACTGCCTTCTACAGGTGCACAGTAGAGAGCATGCTGACTGGTTGCATCGTGGCTTGGTTTGGGAACTTGAACGTCCAGGAGCAGAAAAGACTGCAGAAAGTTGTGACCACTGCGCCAGTCCATCATCGGCTCTGACCTCCCCACCATCGAGGGGATCTATCGCAGTCGCCGCCTCAAAAAGGCAGCCAGCATCATCAAAGACCCACACCATCCTGGCCACACACTCATCTCACCATTGGCATCGGGAAGAAGGCAGTATAATGACATCCTGAAATCTGCAACATCCAGGTTCAGGAACAGCTTCAGGAACAACTGGTGAAGGAGATGTGGTGCAATTCTGGTGGAGAGTGGTGAATCTCTGGAACTCTCTGCCACAGAGGGTAGTTGAGGCCAGTTCATTGGCTATATTTAAGAGGGAGTTAGATGTGGCCCTTGTGGCTAAAGGGATCAGGGGGTATGGAGAGAAGGCAGGTACGGGATACTGAATGATCAGCCATGATCATATTGAATGGCGGTGCAGGCTCGAAGGGCCGAATGGCCTACTCCTGCACCTAATTTCTATGTTTCTATGTTTCTAATTCAAGTCTGCATAGACTGTTTACAAGTCCAGCATATGCAGTATAGCATGAAGATAGACACAAAAAGCTGGAGTAACTCAGCGTGACAGGCAGCATCTCAGACTGAAGAAGGGTCTCGACCCGAAACATCACCCATTCCTTCTCTCCAGAAATGCTGCCTGTCCCGCTGAGTTACTTCAACTTTTTGTGTCTATCTTTGTTTTAAACCAGCATCTGCAGTTTGTTCTTACACGGCACAGGATAATATACCTAAGGGCCGTAGAAAACAATATCATATCCACTAAATAATCTCAGGTGAACAGCAATGCAATGGTTACATTTTGATTTTTTTTAAATTATCACTTCACTTTTAACACTTTGGAAATAAAATAAACAATGAGATCTGTGTAAACAGTTTTAAATTTGTTTATAGAATAGACTGCAACAACCAGGTTCAGGAATAGCTACTTCCCCTCAGCCATCAGGCTATTAAACCTGGCTCGGACAAAACCACTTTCTGTTATTTGCACTTTACCAGTTTATTTATTCATGTGTGTATATATTTATATCATGGTATATGGACACATTTATCTGTTTTTTAGTAAAAGCCTACTATTTTTTTCTGTGTGCTTAAGCAAAGCAAGAATTTCATTGTCCTATACAGGGACACATGACAATAAACTCACTTGAACTTGAACTTGTATAACTGGGCAACAGCAAATATTTTTATTTAAGAAGGAACTGCAGATGCTGGAAAATCGAAGGTAGACAAAAGTGCTGGAGAAACTCAGCGGGTGCAGCAGCATCTATGGAGCGAAGGAAATGGGCGACGTTTCGGGCCGAAACCCTTCCGGGTTTCGGCCCGAAACGTTGCCTATTTCCTTCCGTGTTTTGGCCCGAAACTTTGCCTATTTCCTTCGCTCCATAGATGCTGCTGCACCCGCTGAGTTTCTCCAACAATATTTTTATTTACTGCTCACACTATAATATGATAGCATTATTTTTAAAAATGATACCTCAATTTAATGTCATAAACCACAGAAACCGTACTTGGATACCCCAAGATAAACATTGCCATAAACACATTTAGTGTGTTTCATTTATAGTGCCTATTATTGTATTGTATAGTATATCTTTATTGTCATTTCCTGAGTATTCGCATACCCAGAGGAAACAAAAAAACGTTGCTCAACCAGTGTCCATTCAGTGTGCATTAAAAATAAATAGAAATAAAAATACATATACATATACAGGTGCACAACCTTTTATCCGGTGTTCCAGAAACCGAAAAGCTCCGAAAACCGGCCATTTTTTCCAGATGTCGTCTGCGCACCAAAGCTCGCGTTTGGCGCCAAACCTGACCCAAAACGACCCACGGTCAACCCAGGTCTGTACTACTGTAGCGGCTGCCTCCTCCCTGGAGACCGGGAGACGCTTAAACATCTGTAAATCATTGCTTAAATGTTAGTCAGTTAGTTCGGAGGGCTTTTATGTGAAGGGGGGTAGAAGGGGTAAACTTTAATTCTTAGTCCCCTACCTGGTCGGAGAGGCGGGGAGCGGTCAATGCCTTACCGGGTCGCCGTGCGGCAAGCTCCGGAGCGCTGTGGCCGCCGACACACAACATCGCGGAGCGTCGCTGGATTTGGAGCCGCGCAGCCAGGGGTAGAGTTGCCGGGGTCGGAGCTCCAACCGGCGCCGCCCGCGGCCGGACGGAGCCCCCAGCTCCGCGGCTCCAAATCCAGCGACGCTCCGCGAATGTTGGAAGAAGGCGGCCACAGCGCTCCGGAGCTTGCCGCACGGCGACCCGGTAAGGCATTGCCCGCACCCCGCTGGTATCCCAGCGCTGCGATGTCGCCGACTCCCGACATTCTCGGAGCTGGGACGTCCGGCCGCGGGCCGCGCTGGATTTGGAGCGCCTCGCAGCCAGGGGTAGAGTTGCCGGGGTCGGAGCTACAACCTGCGCCGCCCGCGGCCGGACAGAGGACCCAGCTCCGCGAGGTTGGGAGTCGCTGACCAGGTAGGTAGGGGACTAAGAATTAAAGTTTCCCCCTTCACCCCTACACCACCACCACCACATAAAATCCCTCCAAACTAACTGACTAACATTTATGCAATGATTTTCCCGGTCTCCGGGGAGGAGGCAGTCGCTCCAGACTTTTCAAGCCGCCCGCGCTACCTACCTAATCTACGCTAAAAATCTTCCATTCTGAAATCCGAAAATGTCCGAAATCCGACAAGTGTCTGGTCCCAAGGCTTTCGGATAAAAGGTTGTGCACCTGTATCATGAATAATTTAACACTCTACTAAACATTCAACAGGCGTTCCGATCGGCAGCAGCACAACAGTGGCTCTGCTGCAGTGTGTCCAGGTTGGTGGTTGGTGCGCGATACTTGGCAGGGGGCAAAGTCCATTTAGCAGTCTTATAGCCTGCGGGAAGAAGCTGAGGAGCATCCTGCTGGTTTTGCAGCTAATGCTCCTGTACCTCTTCCCAGATGGCAGGATGGAGAATATGTGATGCAATGGGTGGTAGGGGTCTTTGATGATGGAGATGGCTCTGCTGATATTATGTGCTTTATTGCCACCATGTTTGTCCTTCTTCACCGCAGCAAACTAAACTGGAAACATCAAACTTCCCCTCAGCTCTTCCTCACACCCATGTTGTGAAACTGCCAAGATGTGGACTATGTAACTTGATCCTAGCATGCATTACCACACACACCAATAGAGCTCCATCCAAATTATGCCATTTCATTGTAGCCTTTTATTGTCAGTGTTAGTTTACCACCAGTGTGTCATAATTACATCACAATGTCAACTATCCAGTGTATCCCCGCATACACTCAACACAAAGCCATTCATCTTTGTTGCTCATCAATGTGTTTTCACAGTAAGCTGTGCACTTTTATTTTTTTTTAAACTCCTTTTTTCCTGGACCCACTTACCCAACTTGTTCTCACAATATTATTGACACCTCCCTCCTTCAGCGACCCCTTGTGAAATTCAGACCTGTTCTATCTACTACTGACATTGAAGGTTACCCTTTTGATATATGGGATGCAGCATTGCACTGAAAAAAATCTCGGGGGATGATGCAGATCGTTTGTCAATAGACAATGGGTCCAGGAGGAGGCCATTCGGCCCTTCGAGCCAGCACCGCCATTCAATGTGATCATGGCTGATCATCCCCAATCTTGTATTCTTGTATTCAAATTTTATTGTCGTTGCCTCACTTTGAGACAACGAAATGAATTTCCCGTACAGCAGTATCGTTAAAAAAAATCACAAGAAAAAATAATAAAAATAAATAATAAATAAATAATAAAACATATTAAAAAATAAAATTGAAATTGAATTAAAAATTTAACAAAAGCACAAACACAAAAAGTCCACAACACAACATAACATAAATGGCACCCAGGTGAGGACGGCACCATAGTCCAGCCAGCCTCCCCTCCGTGTTCATCCGTGGTCGGGGCCTTCCGAGCACCCGCAGTCGCCGCCCCGGGTGGCCCGATGTTCAGGCCCTCACGCCGGGGTGGTGGAACGCCGACGCCGAAGATGGACGGTGAGCATCCTCCTCCTCAGCGGCCCGGACCTCCTGATCAGCCGCCTCCCGCTGCCGGAGTCTGCAGTTCCCCTGAGTCCCTCACAGGCTGAGCCGGGCTGCCAAGAGTCGCAGGACCCCGCGCTGTCCATCAGCGCCGCCCGCGTTGGGAGCTCCGCAAACCGCAGCTCCAGGATGTCGGTGCAGCAGCCATTTCCAGCACTCCGGGCTCTAAACGGCGACCCCCGTTAAGGCATCACCAGCCCCGCGATGTTCCAGCGCTGTCCCGCGCCGCTGCTGGAGCTCCGGTCGATCCCATCCAGGAAAGGCCCGCGCCAATCCAGGTAGCCATAGGCCGCTGTGGGGGGGGGGGGGGGGAGTACGCGACTCGAATAATAGTCACGTCTCCTCACCAGGAAGCGGCACTGAAGGACGGTATCCCCCGCACCGTGCCCTCTTCCCCCACATAAAAACACAAAAAAACACAAAAAAATACACTTTTAACATAACAAAATAAACAAAAAAACAAAAAGATACCGGGCTGTAGGTGGAGGCTGCTGGCACCAGCGCCACCGGAAGTACAAGAGTACCCCGTTCCTGCCTTCTCCCCATATCCCCTGACTCCGCTATTTTTTAGAGCCCTATCTAGCTCTCTCTTGAAAGTATCCAGAGAACCTGCCTCCACCACCCTCTGAGACAGAGAATTCCACAGACTCACAACTCTCTGTGTGTAAAAGTGTATCCTCATCTCCGTTCTAAATGGCTTACCCCTTATTCTTAAACTGTGACCCCTGGTTCTGGACTCCCCCAACTCGGGAACATGTTTCCTGCTTCTAGCGTGTCCAAACCCTTAATAATCTTATTTGTTTCAATAAGATCCCCTCTCATTCTTCTAAACTCCAGAGTGTACAAGCCCAGCTGCTCCATATTCTCAGCATAAGACAGTCCCGCCACACCGGGAATTAACCTTGTAAACCTACGCTGCACTCCCTCAATAGCAAGGATGTCCTTCCTCAAATTAGGGGACCAAAACTGCACACAATACTCCAGGTGTGGTCTCACTAGGGCTCTGTACAACTGCAGAAGGACCTCTTTGCTCCTATACTCAACTAATCTTGTTATAAAGGCCAATATGCCATTCGCTTGCTGTACCTGCATGCTTACTTTCATCGACTGCTGAACAAGGATCCCCAGATCCCATTGTACTTCCCCTTTTCCCAATTTGACACCATTTAGATAATAATCTGCCTTCCTATTTTTGCAACCAAAGTGATTAACCTCACATTTATCCACATTAAACTGCAACTGCCATGCATTTGCCCACTCACCCAACCTGTCCAAGTCACCCTAGATTCTCATAGCAAATTTGCTAATGTAACTTTGAATCCCTTCATCTAAATCATTGATGTATATTGTAAATAGCTGCGGTCCCAGCACCAAGCCTTGCGGTACTCCACCAGTCACTGCCTGCCATTCTGAAAGGGACCCGTTAATCCCTACTCTTTGTTTCCAGTCTGCGACCAATTTTCTATACATGTTAGCACTATACCCCCAATACCATGTGCCCTAATTTTTCCCACTAATCTCATATGTGGGACCTTATCAAATGCTTTCTGAAAGTCCAGGTACACTACATCCACTGGCTCTCCCTTGTCCATTTTCCTAGTTACATCTTCAAAAAATTCCAGAAGATTAGTCAAGCATGATTTCCCCTTCGTAAATCCATGCTGACTCAGACCAATCCTGTTACTGCTATCCAAATGTGCCGTTATTTCATCTTTTATAATTGACTCCACATCTTTCCCACCACCGGTGTCAGGCGAACTGGTCTATAATTCCCTGTTTTCTCTCTCCCACCTTCATCAAAAAGTAACATTAGCTACCCTCCAATCCACAGAAACTGATCCTGATCCTGAATAGAACATTGCAAAATGGTCACCAATGCATCCACGATTTCTAGAGCCACTTCCTTAAGTACCCTGGGATGCAGACTATTAGGTTCTGGGGATATAGCAGCCTTCAGTCCCATCAGTTTACCCAACACCATTTCCTGCTTTATGTGGATTTCCTTCAGTTCCTCCATCACCCCAGATCCTCTGGCCACTAGTATATCAGGAAGATTGTTTGTGTCCTCCTTAGTGAAGATAGATCCAAAGTACCTATTCAACTCATCTGACATTTCCTTATTCCCCATATAAATTCACCTGTTTCAGTCCTCAAGGGTCCAACTTTGGTCTTAACTAATTTTTTCCTCTTCACATACCTAAAGAAGCTTTTACTTTATATTCTTGGCCAGCTTACTGCGTACCTCATCTTCTCTCCCCGTATTGCCTTTTTAGTTATCTTCTGTTGCTCTTTTAACATTACCCAATCCTCTTGCTTCCCGCTCATCTTTGCTACGTTGTGCTTCTTCTCTTTTATTTCTATACTGTCCCCGACGTCCCTTGTCAGCCAAGTTCACCCCTTACTCCCCTTGGAATCTTTCTTCCTCTTTGGAATGAACTGATGGATGAACTCACATGTAAGGGTGATAGCAACTTAAATGTATTATCATTACAATCACATTGCCAATATTGCTGAATTAACGTGTTTGGACTGATTGCACTGTCCACGCTCTTATCGCTGTGCTTCCATTCTGTTTCATCAGTTTATATTGTCTGGATTTCATGCAGTCCTGGACTTATAGAGTAATTAATAGTGTGAACCTACAAACTTAAAGTGGAAGCACATCATCTTCCATCCCAAGGGTCTGATGAAGAAGAAGAGAAAGGTTGATGGTGGTGATGAAAAGTGAAGATGAGAGGATTTCATGTCAGGGTCAGGCCTGGTCAGGGTGAATGTGGAGAGGATGGTTCCACTATTGTGAGAGTCTAGGACCAGAGGCTAAAGCCTCAGAATAAAAGGATGAACCTTTAGAAAGGAGATGAGAAGGAATATCTTTCATCTGTGAATCTGTGGAATTCATTGGAGGCCAAGTCAATGGATATTTTTTAAAGATCCTTGATTAATAATAGTTTTAGGGGGTATGGGGAGAAGACAGGAGAATGGGGTTGAGAGGAAAAGATAGATCAGCCATGATTGAATGGTGGGGAAGACTTGATGGACCGATTCTGCTCTAACTAATGAACTTGTGAGCAGAGGCCGGAGCCTACAGACTGGGGGCTCCACGTGTGATTGTAGGCTGGCACCAGACTGTACTGCTTTCATCTGGGTTCAAAAGGAGCACTCCTACTTCTTGGCTTCCAATTCAGTTTAAGTAAACTGTAAAAACTCACTTGGAGACACAGGAGATTGCAGATGCTCAAATCTTGAGCAAAAAAAATAAAGTGCAGGCGGAAAGCGGGACTCCAGATGCTGGTTTACATAGAAGGACAAAGTTGGTCTTTTTTTCTTTTTTTCTTTTTCTTTTTTATTTTGTATGATTTTGTTTAATCTATCCAGTCTAGTGCTAATTTTCAATGAAAACCAACACCAAATGCCTCAATGTGTAGGTAGGAACTCCAGATGCTGGTTTAAACCGAAGATGGACACAACATGTTGGAGTAGCTCAGTGGGACAAGCAGCATCTCTGGAGAGAAGGAATGGGTGACGTTTCGGGTCGAGACCCTTTTTAATGCCCACTCATTTTGACACAAAATCCAACAGTTGACAATACACTTTTGTATTGTATTGAACTTCTCACTTGTCATATTGGAGGCTGCACCAGTAAATCTCTGGATTTGACATACATCATTATGTATTCCAACATAACTTCAAAATAAAAAAGATTTAGATGTCATTGACTAGTGTTATTAATGTAAAGACAACCAAGGGTGTTTATCAGAATACCCCCAAGCGTATTAAGAAAATATAAAAGGTGAAAACACCGGCCATTTTTTCCAAGTCCAACAAAACGTTGTTAATCAACTTCACAACATGTCAAAGAAAATTTGTAAATCTTGAGCAAAGGAGATAAGTATTTCTTCTCAGCATCAGTGTTCATTAGGAAGATTGATATTTTTAATCAGAACTTTTGCAGAAACGGATTGAGTTTTACATGGTTAAGTATTGCACTGGGCTAGTTGGTTGGCAAACTTTGTCTGGCACGTCTATTTGATGTTTTTTAAGTACCCTTGAACCATCTGGACACGCGACTCAATTGCATCAGCTGGAGCGTGGGAAACATCCGCAGACAATAGGCCTTTGATAAACAAGCCATTCATCCCTCTCTGCTCCCCAGCTCTGCTCCTAATTGAGGTGAATTTAGATTACAATCTTAAACTCACTTTATCTCACCATCTGGAATTGTAAGCAGAGGGTTTTACATTTTGATTGCAAAACTCAATTGAAAGTTATCAATGCATTTTTCTAAACAATCCATTTATAAACGATAGATTTGCATCAATCTCGATCAATTAAAATACTAACAGCATATTTTGTGTTCAGAAATATATTTTACACTGTGTGATCATAGTATCAACTGAACTTTTTTTGAGTTCAAGAGTATCAACTCATATTGACTCAGAATAATGTCAAAAGAACAGCAATAAGTTATGTTGCTTCACACCGCATCGTGGAATTAGAAATGCCTTATTTTATGATATTTTGTGATTGTAATCGATCTTTGACAGCCTGAGACCGTCCACTGGAAACAGGGTAAAAATCACCCACTGCCCCCTCCACTGACTGCACTAATGTAGGGTGAGGTTGGGGTCAGACTTGGTTGCAATGCCCTCTGTAGTTTGGTAAGCTGTGAACGCTATCTCTTACAACTTAGCTTTAGATTCCATTCTTTTAAGAAGTATAACAGGCAGCTATTGATGTCAGTATAACTGTATCCTGGCAGGAATTCAAGGATCACAGATGGGCAGAAAAAATGGGAAAGTGGAACAAAGTAATGTTTGTAATGACTAATACTGGAGACTAATGATTAGAGATCAGTAAAAAAGGCATTGCAAAAATAAAAAGCAAATGTAATGTAGGGTATCACAAGAGTTACACTTTGTTTCGGTTATATAAATGACTGGTTAAACCACTTTTAATTCTGGATATTGCTCCTCAGCAATGATGTATTCACCCTGTCCTAGCACAGTTCCACTTGAAGAATGTGTCGGAAGGAACTGCAGATGCTGGTTTACATCGGAGATAAGCACACAATGCTGGAGTAACTCAGCAAGACAGGCATCATCTCCAGAGAGAAGGAATTGGTGATGTTTTGGGTCGAGACCCTTCTTCGGACAGAGAGTCAGGGGAGAGGGAAACTTGAGATATGGAAGGGTACAAAGAGCATGTGAGGTGTGAATGGGAGAGATCAAGGCAGACGATGATCAAAGAAATGTACAAAGGTTCATTGTTGGCTGAGGGGAAGTTGATGGTGCGATGATGTTGGCTCTCCACTTTCTCCACATGTTTCTTCCTCTTTGGAATGAACTGATGGATGAACTCACATGTAAGGGTGATAGCAACAAACATTTATTATCATTACAATCACATTGCCAATATTTGCTGAATTAACGTGTTTGGACTGATTGCACTGTCCACGTTCTTATCGCTGTGCTTCCTTTCATTTCTGTCTGCTTGATACCAGTTTATATTGTCTGGATTTCATGCAGTCCTAGACTTATAGAGTAATTAATTGTGTGAACCTACAAACTTAAGGTGGAAGCACATCATCTTCCATCCCAAGGGTCTGACGAAGAAGAAGTGGAAGGTTGATGGTGGTGATGTAAAGTGAGGATGAGAAAGGATTCCTTGTCCACACCGCTGAAGGATGCATCCTATCCGGGCACTCGTCTGACCTCTGTGGGGCCTCCACAATTGACCCGTACAATTGCCCGGCTGCTGCAGAGACTCTTGTGTTTAGCATCATGTAGTTCATTTCATTAATAAAACCAATTACTTTTATTAGTTTAAATAGCTGTCTATTCTCTAGTATATTATTGAGGATACTGAGACATGATGGCAGAATGGCAGGTTGATTACACTATTCAAATTTACACTTGGTATCTGTAAGAAACATCCATTCGGCCCTTCGAGCCTGCACCGCCATTCAATATGTCTGGCGACTCCAACTCAGTATCCCGTACCTTCTCTCCATACCCCCTGATCCCCTTAGAAGGCCACATCTAACTCCCTCTTAATATAGGAGAACTACCCTCGTGGCAGATGAGTTAAATTCTCCACTACTGTGTGAAAAAAGTTCTTCTCATCTCGAAGCTGTGACCCCTTGTCCTGAAGAACATCGGGGCATCGAGCCTGAAACCCCTTAAGAATTTTGTAAGTTTCTATAAGATCTCCTCTCACTTCTAAATTCTAGAGAGTATAAACCAAGTCTATCCAGTCCTTCATAAGACAGTCCTGACATCCCAGGAATGCTGTGAACCGTCTCTGACACTCCCTCTATGGCAATGTCCTTCCTCAGATTTGTGTACGCAATACTCCAGGTGTGGTCACCAAGACCCTTAGAACCTCTCTGCTCCTATACTCAAATCCTTTTGCAATGAAAGCTAACTATCTTTCTTTACTGCCTTGCACCTGCATGCCTACCTTCAACCCATGCTCTCGCTGCATCACAATCGGCCACCATTTAGATAATAGTCCTTCCTACCTCACATTTACCACATTATACTGCATCTAAACATTTTCCCACTGACCCAGCCTATCCAAGTACTCCTAGGCGCTATGGTAGTGTCAAAACTTGGAGATATTGCCTGATTCCCTCATCCAGATCATTAATATATATTGTAATAGCTGGGGTCCCAGTACTGAGCCTTGGGGTACCCCACTAGTCACTGCCTGCCATTTACAATATATATTAATGATCTGGATGAGGGAATTGGAGATATTGCCTTCAATTCCCTCATCCAGAGCATTAATATATATTGTAAATAGCTGGGGTCCCAGTACTGAGCCTTGGGGTACCCCACTAGTCACCACCATCAAAGGGATCTATTAGAGGCGCTATCTCCAAAATTCTTCTATAAGATTCGTCAGACATGATTTACCTTTCGTAAATCCATGCTGACTTTGTCCAATGATTTCACCACTTTCCAAAATGTGCCTATCCCATCTTTAATAACTGACTCTAGCATTTACCGATGTTAGACTAACTGGTCTGTAATTCCCCATTTTCTCTCTCCCTCCCTTCTTAAAAAGTGGGGTTATTTGCTATCGGGAACTACTCCAAATCTAAAGAGTTTTGAAAGATTATTACTAATGCATCCACTATTTCTGAGCTTCCAGAAACAGCTATCTGGCCCTGGGGATTTATCGGCCTTTATCATTCAACCCACCCACTTGGACCTAACTGAATTTCACTCAATTCCTCCAACTCCTTTGACCCGCGGTAAACTGCTATTTCCGGCAAATTATTTATGTCTTCCTTAAAAGACGGAACCAAAGTAGTTATTCAATGCCGCCATATCCTTGTTCCCCATGATCAACTGGTTTACTGCAAGGAACCACATTTGTTTTAACTAATCTCTTTCTTTTCACACATCTCACATAAAACATATTGACTGATTGCGTCATGGGCTGGTTCAGCAACTCAAACACCTAGGAATGAAGGAGATTACAAAAACTGGTGGACATTGCCCAGTCCATCACGGTACCGACCTCTCCACCATCAAAGGGATCTATTAGGGCACTATCTTCAAAAGGCAGCAGGTATCTACACCACTGAGGCCATGCTCACATTTCACCCCTGATATCGGATACAAGATATTGGTGTCTGAAAATTCTGACTTCCAGAAACAGCTTGTTCATCACAACCACCAAGCTATTGAACATTAACACCAACTAAACTCCGGACTGTCGATACAAGGAACTGCAGATGCTGGTTTATATCACAGATAGACACAAAGTGCTGGAGTAACTCAGCAGGTCAGGCATCATCCCTGGAGAGAAAGGATGGGTGACATTTCGGGTCAGGTCTGTAGAAGATCACAACCCAAAACACCACCCATCCTTTGTTTCCAGAGGTGCTGCCTGAATCGCTGAGTTACATCAGCACTCAGGGTCTATCTTCCCAACAATGAACTGTTTTGAACTGGGGACTTCGAGCTTTTGTTTTGTTTTGCACTAATATTGTCTTTTTCTATTGTTTGAACTTTTTTCTGTTTACTTTATGATGCTATCAATTGAGTTCTGTGTTTGTAGACCTGTTATAGTGCTGCAAGTAGGGATTTCATTGTTGCATTTTGGTACATAAGGTAGGCTGTTTATTTTTACATTAAAAAGGGCTTCTTAAGATCCCTTTATACAAAGTTTAATATTGCGAGTAGCTCATTTTGGGCCCATTAAATCCCGCAGTATTTTTCTGGGTATTTGAGGCACAAATCCACCGCAATGTGAACGTTCTAAACCAGCGCGTTCACAGGATCCCACTAGAAAGCTGATTTAAATTGACTTTAATTTACAGCAATTGAACACTAAATTCCTTCCATTTGGCCTATAAATTAATGTAAATGAGATTTAAAAATCATGTTTTATTGTGAATTATTTGTGTATATTATTTGGACACTTAGGCTATTTAAAAATGTTAATCATTTATTAAGAAATAGATAGATGTTTAGATCTAGTAATTGAAGTTTGAAATTAGCTCCAATTGGGTAATTAATTATATGCTTTAATTTCATGCCATCCAAGTAAGAATTTGTTTCAGAATGCTTCAATCTATGATAACTGAAAATTTCATTCAGTTCTCTTAATTTTTAAGAAAGTTATGGGCTTTTGACTGTCCACGATCACAGCTTTTTTGTTATGTCCATAGAAAATCAATAGGGAACAAGATGCTCATTTCCGAGTATGAAAATGGCCATAACATTTTAAATACTTGAGATATGAAAGTGAATTAGGTGTCAAATTAAACTTCTTTTTATGCTTTATCTGATGGGATAAATTGCAGACTTGATTTTTTAAATCTCAAAATTTTGTAACATTGCTACATATGACAATTAAACACTCTTGACTCTCAATACCAAATGTTGAAGTGTATCAAAAGGCAGTGAGGTTACGTGATTCAACTGAAATAGTACGATGTTTTATATAAAGATGCCAAAGTTCCTGGATTTCCAAAGATTAACGTGTGAGTCACAACAAAAAGAAAATGTTATATATTAAGCTGGCTATGAGAGGTATACCAGGACAGACAAAAGTGGGGCAACACGGAGGGGCAGCGGTAGAGTTGCTGACTTACAGCACCAGAGACCCATGTTTGATCCTGGCTACGGGGACTGTCTGTATGTTTATACCTTCTCCCTGTCACCACCTGGGTTTTCTCCAAGTATACCAATTTCCTCCCACACTCAAAAGACGTACAGGTTTGTTTATTAAATGTGTAGGAAGGAACTGCAGATGTTGGTTTAAACCGAAGATGGACACAAAAAGCTGGAGTAACTCAGCGGGACAGGCAGCATCTCTAGAGAGAAGGAATGGGTGACGTTTCGAATCGAGACCCTTCTTCAGACCATTTCGGGTCGAGACCCTTCTTCAGACTGAAGACGGGTCTCGACCCAAAATGTCACCCATTCCTTCTCTCCACAGATGCTGCCTGTCCCGCTGAGTTTGTCCAACTTTTTGTGTCTATCTTAAGTTTATAGGTTAATTGGCTTTGGTAAAAATTGGCAATTGTCCCTTATATGTAGGATAGTGCTCGTGTTTGGGATCGCTGGTCAGTGTAGACTCAGTGGGCTGAAGGGCCTGTTTACATGCTGTATCTCTAAATAAACTTAAGATGTTATTGTCTTTCATTGGTTATGAGAGAATGGTACCATACCACAAAACCCTCAAATGGGACACTGAATGTACTACTAGTATGCCGCAACCCACTGGGAGACAGAACAGAGACAATTACCGATTCAACCAGGAGCAGTGAGAATTGTTTGATATCTAACAGAGCTGAGATTGCCAGCAGGTAGCAGCAGTTTCACATATTTGATGGAGTCAATTATCAGTCAGGTTATTTGTGGAATCCAGGTGTTCAACCTGTCTACTGTGTGAGAATGAATTACATTTAGAAAAGTGCCTGTAAACTGTGAAATGATTTTTTGATTAAAAGCAGGAGGTACATTTAATGAAGACCAAGAGGAAATAGTTGAATAAAAAAAGAGCTGCCAAGGTGTCCCAGACATTGACATTGGAAAGATTGTGAAAGGAAACATGAGTGGCTGAGGGTGAAGAGTCCCAAGTCTGGGAATTATTTTCGCAAAGCTACTGGAAAAAGCGGAGGTCAGAAGAGTTGGAAGGTTCAGAGTACCCGCTGTACACGATGTACCAGGAACAAACGCCCCCAAGAAAGATCCATGCCAAAATGTTGGTGCCAGAGCAATTAGTTACACAAAAGTTTGCTTCAGGAAAAAGGTGTAATGTCCACCCACAAGCTATGAATCACAAGGGTAAAACAAATAGGTCATGATCTACCGATGTATACGAAGACTGTACTACTCCCAATCAGGAAGGCTTCCTAAAGGTGGTGAACAAAACTAATCCGGATCACCATGATGTGGAGCTCATTGTCACATGGGACTCCATAACTGAAGGTACATCATGACAGCATGATGAAGATCATTGGAGTCATTTCAGTTCCACTAGTAACGGATGAACATGCAAGTGTCATTGTTTAAGAGGGAACTGCAGATGCTGGAGAATCGAAGGTTACACAAAAAAGCTGGAGAAACTCAGCGGGTGCAGCAGCATCTATGGAGCGAAGGAAATAGGCAACGTTTCGGGCCGAAACCCTTCTTCAGTCTGAAGAAGGGTTTCGGCCCGGAACGTTGCCTATTTCCTTCGCTCCATAGATGCTGCTGCACCCGCTGAGTTTCTCCAGCTTTTTTGTGTAACATGCAAGTGTCATTTATAGAACAAGGAAGCACGAGTGCAGGAACATCAGGTCCATTAGACCCAAAGACATAGGGACAGAATTAGGCTATTCATCTCCTCAAATCTGCTCCACCATTCATCATGGGTGATATATTTTCCCCCCTCAACCCCATTCTCCTGCCTTCTCACTGTAACCTTTGACACTCTTATTAATCAAGAATCTATCAATCTCTACTTTAGAAATACTCAATGATTTGGCCTCCACAGCCGTCGGTGGCAATGAATCCCACTGATTCAGAATAAAACAAACATAATGGTAAAATATAGGTGTCAATTCTCACTGCTCCTGGTATGTGAAGCCTTCTTGTGGCGATCCCTACAAGCGATGGCACGATGCACTCTGTGACGCGTTGGGCGACAATTCTGTCAACATGTTGGACGATGCCAGTAGCCAACAGCGAGCTACACTGTCTGACACACGAGCGAACGCACGAAGAGGTGTCAACGAGCTACTATCACCACTGAGGCTTGGATACACAATGAGAAGGAATTCATTATTATATTAATCCCTGCATTGGCAGAAGGCAGTGGTGAAGACACACATACAAAGCATGATCAATAATGGCATCCTATATTGAATGGAAAGACTTGCACAGTCTCTGGAAGAATACCAGAGAGACTTGGTTGATGGTAACTGATGCAGAGACACTAAAGGATTCACCATTAGAAATCACCACAGCTCAGCAACAGGCCCTGGGAGAACTATGATGAGTCAAGACCAGACCTTTCCGTCTGAACGAAATGTCGTTGCCTGCAGCCATACATGTAATAATAACAACAAAACACACAATAAACACAAATTAACACCCACCACAGTGAGTTCACCAGGCACCTCCTCACTGTGACGGAGGCAAAAGTCTTAGGGTTGCTGTCTCTTCCCTCCTCTTCTCCCTCTGCGCTGAGGCGATACCCCACCGGGCGATGGTAAGTCAGTCCCGCGGTTCAAGCTCCGCGGCCCGGGGGTGGTCGAAGCTGCCGCCCTCCAGTCCAGCGGACGCAGCTGTTGCCACGGGAGCTCCGGCAAACAGGCATCAACCTGTGACCCGCGAGCTCCCGACGATGTCGTCCACTGGCCCGCGGCCGAGCCCCGGAAAGATAGTCTATCATTCCAGGTGTCGGAAGAACTTTGTGATCAAGTAAAGGAGACAGAGGTTGGTCATTTTTTGGATCATTGTTTTTTTTAATTTATTCTTGTCATTCATTATTGAAGGAAAGTTGCAACATATATGGCGTGTTTAATATTGGTTGGTACCACTGTAAAAGATCAATACAGTATCATTTTCAAATGCTAAGCAAATATCCAAGGAATATTGATCGCATGAACAATTGCACGTGATCATATGTCACTTATCTAATCCTGCAGAAATATATTAAATCTCAGTTGGCAAACAGAGTACCAGTTATCTACCGTCTTCTTTCCATTTACCCTTTAACTCATTTTGCTGTCCCATACCAACCCATCCCTCTCTGTCTCTCTCTCTCATACACACACATTTTAGTCGTCATTTTTTCTACTTTCCCACAGTTGGTACGGGAACATTTAGCCATTTTCCTGAGTCAATTGCTGTCACTGCTTATTGAATGTTTTTTTTGTTATTGCGTACTTTTATATAAATATGTTTATTTCTCTTTGTGGCCATCCACAAGGGTTCTTACAGTGACGAGTACATTTCAGCTGGGGCATGAGTAAGTCTTCACCTTGCACGAGGAGACCTCAATTGGTGGGAACAACAACATGGATTTCCTGGTCTGCGATCCTTCGTGACAGGACTTGAGTCGAGTGGAATATCCCCAATTTGCCAAGTTATCCCTTGACCTGCCAATGTAGGTGCATGGAGTCCGAGTTCTCACCTGCTTTGTCCCAAATGTAGGAATTTGCTCAGTCATCCAAGTCACCATGTTTCCCCACTCAAAATTCCCCAGGGTTTACCTGTATTCATCTTCCTCTGGGTGTTCAGAGGTGTGCTGTTAACTGACACCTGCATGAAGAAAGGTTTCCACCCAAAACGTCACCTATTCTTTTTCCTTTTATCCCGAAATGCTACCTGACCCATTGAGTTACTCCAGCATTTTGTGTCTATCCTCATATCAATGGACAATAGACAATAGACAATAGACAATAGACAATAGACAATAGACAATAGACAATAGGTGTAGGTGTAGGCCATTTGGCCCTTCGAGCCAACACCGCCATTCAATGTGATCATGGCTGATCATCCCCAATCAGTACCCCGTTCCTGCCTTCTCCCCATATCCCCTGACTCCGCTATTTTTAAGAACCCTATCTAGCCCTCTCTTGAAAGCATCCAGATAACCGGCCTCCACCACCCTCTGAGGCAGAGACTTCCACATGTCCACTTATACATAGTCAATCTGTCACTACCTTCTGATTTTAGGACCATATGTGTTTTCTATGTTTTAGTTTAGTTTATAGATACAGTGCGGAAACGGGCCCTACAGCCCACCGAGCCCGTGCCGACCAGCGATCCCCGCACAATAACGCTGCCCTACACACACTGGAGACAATTTACATTTATAACAAGCCAATTAGCCGACAAACCTGGGCATCTTTGAAATGTGGGAGGAAACCGAAGATCTCTGAGAAAAACGACGCAGGTCACAGGGAGAACGTACAAACTGTGTATAGACAGGACCCGTAGTCAGGATCGAACCCAGGTCTCTGGCGCTGTAAGGCAGTAGAGCTGCCGCTAAGCCCTTTTCATTTATCTATTCATATTATTAATAGTTGCTCCTGCCATCAACAATGTTGATTGGCACAAAGTGTTGGAGGACAGGCAGCATCTCTGGAGGGAAGGAGTGGGTGATGTTTAGGGTCGAGACACTCCTTCAGCCTCAATGTTGAATGATTCAATATACAGTATGGACAATCGCACAGGCTTTGAATGTCAATATTTCCCAATTCACTTTGGATTATAGGTGTTTTTTTTTTACCTTTATAGGTGTGGTGTGGGAGGGCTGTTGTTTAATATGGAAACTTTGCTTGAAAAGGAAAAGGAGAAAGATTACAGTTTGACTGATTGATTGAAAGAACAGCATGGAAACTGGCCCTTCAGTTGGCCGAGTCAGCGTCGACCATGGATTACCCATTCGCATTAATTTTATATTATCCCATTTGCACATCGATTCCTGACACAGTAGAGGCATTTTACAGAGGCCAATTGATCTATAGACTCGCACGTCTTTTGACTGATGGAGGTGTTCCCAATCCAATATCACTACATTAAAGGTGATTGTTTTTAAAATTGAGACATCAGAG
Source organism: Leucoraja erinaceus (assembly GCF_028641065.1). Taxonomy (NCBI): domain Eukaryota; kingdom Metazoa; phylum Chordata; class Chondrichthyes; order Rajiformes; family Rajidae; genus Leucoraja; species Leucoraja erinaceus. The sequence goes on from NC_073390.1 coordinate 54,464,360, forward strand.
CCTGCAGATGCTGGAATCCTGAGCAAGAAACAAATAGCTGGAGAAACTCAGTGGGTTTCTTATTTAATTTGTACTATAATGTCCTCTGCAGGACAAATGACATCAGTGCAAGTGTCAATATTTTACATTCATCCACTTTTTCAATTTCTGATTGAGTTTGCTCGTTCAAGTACAGTTTCTTTCTTAATTCTTGTCTTACTCAAGAGCACTGAGCTTACAATTTCTTCTTCCAGTCAGCTCTTGAAGATACAACATACCAGTGACTTACCCGTTGTACATCACTAATCATTGACAAAAAAGTTAATACACACCAAAAATAACAATCAAAAGAAATAGTAGGAAAAGACATGTAAAATAAAGAAACATCAAAAACACCACAAACAGAAGCAAAGCCTCAGGCATGGTCAAAAGCCAGGGAGTACAAATGTGTTTTAACACTGGATTTGAAGATGGACAGTGAGGGGGCCTGTCTGATGTGCAACGGCAATGGTGTCAATGGTGAGTTCAATGGAGCAGAATTAGGCTATTTGGCCCTCAAGTCTTCTCCGACCATTCAATCATGACTGATCAGCTGACCAGCTGACCTGAACCGGGCAGTATCTGGAGCAGCTCAGAGAGGTTCCCGAGCCCATGACTGCTGATTTAAAAACTAATCAACAGCTTTACTTGAAGATACAACCTACCACTGACTTACCCATTGCATTTTTTTTGCTCATTCTTCAATCACTGATCGCATGAGCATTGATAAACTATTTGATGGACATAAAATGCTGGAGTAACTCAGCAGGTCAGGCAGAATCCCTGGAGAACATGGACTGGCAATGTTTCGGGTCCGATCCCTTCTTCAGTCTGAAGAAGAGTCAATGGTTCAATGGTGCTCATTAGGTATAAGTGATAGGAGCAGAATTAGACTATTTGGCCCATCAAGTCTACTCCGCCATTCAATCATGACTGATCTATCTCTCCCTAACCCCATTCTCCCACCTTCCCCCCATGACCACTGACACCCGTACTAATCACCAAGCTTCCTGTCCCGCTAAGTTACTCCAACTTTTTGTGTCGATCTTCAGTTTAGACCGGTTCCTTGCAGCACACACTAGATAGAATGGTCTGCTGTTGTGTATTTCTCCATCTAGTGGTTTGTACCAGAATTGCAAGAATGTGGTTGAGAGGCTGATTGGTCCAGACTCTCGTGAAGGAAGGAACTGCAGATGCTGGTTTACACTAAAGATAAACACAGAATGCTGGAGTGCCTCAGCGGGTCAGGCAGCATCTCTGGATACAAGGAACAAGCATCTTGTCTGGGAACTTTTACCATATGGTTCGGGAATTGCTCTGCCAGTACAATGAAGGCTCTGCAGAGAGTAGCAAAGTTCGGCATTTTTCGCACTATAACTACTCACTCACCCCGTGCAGGAACTATACAAGGAGGGCAACTCCAGAGCAAACAAAATCATGAGAGACATCTCCCACTCCTGCAACGACTGTTTCCTGTCCTACGGTCAGGCAAACGCCTCCGTTTTTGTGTGAGATCTTCAGGTTAGACCGGTTTCTTGCAACAGGCAACTAGACTGTAAACGCCTTTCTCACCAGCTGTAACTGTACAGTACGTTTTTCCTTCTATGGTTTATTATGTAAATTGCAAAATGTGTGTTGTGATTGTGTTTATAATTTGTTGGTCCAGACTCTTGTGAAGGAAGGAATTGCAGATGCTGATTTACACTAAACATCTACACAGAATGCTGGAGTGCCTCAGCGGGTCAGGCAGCATTTCTGGATACTTGAATGGGTGACGTTTGGGGTCGAGACCCTTCTCTAGACTGAGAGTCAGGGGAGAGGGAGACACAGTGACATGGAAGGGTAAGCCAGGTGTCAAAGGGGACGAAGCTCAAGGATAATGTGGAATAGAATAGACTGTTTGCCAGGGGAAGGTGACGAGGCATACAAAATAATTTATAATCAGGAGAACAATCAAACTAGTCAGAGAACTAGGATGGGGGAAGGATGGACCCCTTCCACCCCTGCAACGGACTGTTCCAGCAGCTACGGTCAGGCAAACGCCTCTGTTGCCATGCGGTGAGAACGGAGAGGTTGAGAAGGAGTTTCTTCCCAGAGGCCATTCGGACTGTAAACGCCTATCTCACCAGGGACTAACTCTACTGAACGTTTTTCCTTCCATTATTTATTATGTAAAAGATATGTGTGTTATGATTGTGGTTATAGTTTGTTTGGTTGTTTGGTTGTTTGTCTTTTGCACAAAAGTCCGCGAGCATTGCCACTTTCATTTCACTGCACATCTCGTATGTGTATGTGACAAATAAACTTGACGACTTGACTTGAGAGAGAGGGAAAGCTGGGGTTACTTGAAGTTAATGCTCATACCGCTGTGTTGTAAGATGCCCAAGTGAAATATGAGGAGTTGTTCCTCCAATTTGCCTTGGGCCTCACTCTGAGAGTGAGGGAATGTGGGAAGGTCATTCATTAACATAGAGTCATCATTCATAAACGCCAGCGTGGGAATGGGAAAGGAAATGAAAGTGATCAGCACGTTTACAGATCATGTAGGTCTAGGTGGACTGTGCGGACGTGTTCAGCTAAAATGATCGCCGAGCCTGCACTTGGTCTTGCCAATGCATAGGAGTCAACACCAGGAACAGTGGATACAGTAGATGAGGTTGGAGATAAGTGAACCTCTGCCTAACCTGAAAGGACTGTCGGGGTCCTTGAACAGAGTCAAGGGAGGAGGAGAAAGTAAGCATGCAGGTACAGCAGGCAGTAAAAAAAGCCAATGGCAGGTTGGGCTTCATTGCGAGCGGAGATCGTACTGCAGATGTACTTGGGCCCTGGTGAGACTGCACCTGGAGTATTGTGTGCAATTTTGATTTAATTTGAGGAAGGACATTATTGCTATTGAGGGAGTGCAGCATAGGTTCACCATGTTAATTCCCAGGATGGCGGGGCTGACATATGATGAAAGAATGGGTCGACTGGGCTTGTATTCACTGAAATTAAAGGATGAGAGGAGACTTATAGAAACATATACAATTCTTAGTGGATTTGACAGGGCAGATGCAGGAAAATAAATTCCGTTGGGGTTCAGAACCAGGGGTCACAGTTTAAGAATAAGTGGTAGGCCATTAAGGACTGAGATGAGATGAAAAACCTTTTCACCCAGAGAGTTGTGAATCTGTGGAATTATCTGCCACAGAAGGCAGTGGAGGCCAATTCACTGGACGTTTTCAAGAGAGAGTAGATTTAGCTCTTAGGGCTAACGGAATCAAGGGATATGGGGAAAAAGCCAAAACGGGGTACTGATTTTGGTTGATCAGCCATGATCATATTTAATGGCTCGAAGGGCCAAATGGCCTGCTCCTGCACCTATTTTCTGTGTTTCTATATTTTCTATGTATAGGGAATAGTGTGGCATCTCCTGCGGTTGCAGTGGAAAGGACCTGGGGAGGGTGAGGTTTGGATGGGGATGAGTTAACCAGGGTGTTGTGGAAAGCAGAAAGTGCAGGAGATGGGTGGATGTGGCTAGCGGTGGGATCCCGTGGTGAAAATGTCAGAGGATTATGTGCTGTATGCGATGGTTGATGGTGTGAAAGGTGAGGACAAGGGAGGGACTGGGGAGAGGGAGCAAGAGTGGAGCTGCGGGGTACCAAGGAGACATGTGTGAGGGACTCATTTATGATGGAAGAGGGCAACACATGTGCCCTAAAGAATGAGGACATCCCGGATGTCCTGGAATGGAACACCTCATCTTGGGCGCAGATGCAGCGTAGGCGGAGCATTTGGATTAGGGAATAGAGTCTTTGCAGGAGGCAGGGTGGGAAGAAGTGTAGTTGAGATAATTGTGGTAGTTAGTAGGTTTATAATAGACATCAGTCGCTAGTTTATCTCCATCACTTGATGGAGACGGTAATATCAAGAAACGGTAGAGAGATGTCGGAGATGATCCAAGTGAATTTGAGTGCAGGGTGGAAGTTAATGAATGACTTCATGACGAACATGTCTAAGTGGGCAGGTGATCACTCATAATTCAAGGCCGTGTGGCTGGCGGCTGGCAGACCATTACAAGGATCATTACAAAAATGATCCCAAGAATGAGTAGGTGAACATATGATGAGCGTTTGATGGCACTGGGCATATTTTTGCTGGAATTTAGAAGAATACGGGGGGGGATCTCATTGAAACTTACAGAATAGTGAAAGGCTTGGATAGAGTGGATGTGGAGATGATGTTTCCACTAGTGGGAGAGTCTAGGACTAGGGGTCATAGCCTCAGAATTAACAGCCGTTCTTTTAGGAAGGAGTTGAGGAGGAATTTCTTTAGTTCGAGGCTGGTGAATCTGTGCAATTATTTAGCACAGAAGGCTATGGAGTCCAAATTAATGGTTATTTTTAAGGCAGAGATAGATAGATTCTCGATCAGTATGGTATCAGAGGTTATGGGGAGAAGACAGGGGAATGTGGTGAGGTGGGAGAGATAGATCAGCCATGATTGAATGGTGGAATAGACGATGAGCTGAATGACCTAATTCAACTCCTATACTCGCCAACAGTCTGTCTGCCTCACCAACAGTCTGTCTCTTCCTTCTTTGTTGTTTTTTTAATGTGTTAACTGTATGTTTTAGTGTTCTGTAGTTTGTCTTATGTGGGGGGTGGGGGTTGGGGGAAACTTATTTTAATCTCTTACCTCGACGGGGATGTGATTTTTTTTCCCCCATATCGTATATCCGTCCGCACTGAGGCCTAACATCTTGGAGTTGGCGGCCTTTTCTGGAGACCGACTTTGGGAGCTCCAACCGCAGGAGCCTACTGGACTTACAATCGTGGAGCTCGCAGTCCCTGGTCAGAGACCGACTTCGGGAGCTTCGATCACCCGACGCGGGAGCTTTGATCGCCCCGACTGCGGATGGTTCGAACGCCCCGACCAAAGATCCTATAGTGGAGCAAGATAGATCACTCCTGCTAAATGCAATGGGCTGACGTGTAGTCCGCAACGCAGCGGAACGTGGGCCTTTTTTTCATCCATTTCAGTAACCCGACCCGACCCGCCCCGCAGTGTAATCAACGTTGCGGGGAAACAGTTTGTGTTAATAAATTATAATTCTGAATATGAGGAGAAGATTTTTCCCAAATAACTTTTATTTTTACGAGGATGTTTCCGTAACTGTCTCCCGTCTTCGCACTAGTTATCTTTGCCCCGCTACGGGATCTATGGTGCGGGGACGGAAGCCGGTTACGGAAATGGGGCCGAAAATGACCCGTGAATCTGCCCATGACCGTACTATGTCTTTTTCGTCGAGCGATCTATCTTGTTCGCTGTAGGATCTTTGGCCCCGACCACGGGCGAATAAAGAGGAAGAAGATTAGACGTTATTGCATTACATCACAGTGAGGAAGGTGGGGAATCTGCTGTGGTGGATCTTTATGTAGTTGTTAGTTTCACTGTACCTTCATTGGAGCACGTGACAATAAACTGACCTTTCACCCATCTCCTTATCATCTTATGGCCTGGTGACGCGATACGCCCCGCCCGCCCACCCACCCCCCTCGTGCGTCTTGCGTCACTCGCCCCGCCCCGTGACACGTCCCCTACCGTGCGTGATACGTCTTCTGCCGTGCGTGATACGTCATCTACCGTGCGTGATACGTCCCCTACCGTGCGTGATACGTCCCCTACCGTGCGTGATACGTCATCTACCGTGCGTGATACGTCCCCTACCGTGCGTGATACGTCATCTACCGTGCGTGATACGTCCCCTACCGTGCGTGATACGTCATCTACCGTGCGTGATACGTCCCCTACCGTGCGTGATACGATACGTGCCCTACCTTGCGTGCGTGGTGGCACATCCCCTACCGTGCGTGATACGTCATCTACCGTGCGTGATGCGTCCCCTACCGTGCGTGATACGTCCCCCTACCGTGCGTGATACGTCCCCTACCGTGCGTGGCACATCCCCTACCGTGCGTGATACGTCATCTACCGTGCGTGATACGTCATCTACCGTGCGTGATACGTCCCCTACCGTGCGTGATACGTCATCTACCGTGCGTGATACGTCATCTACCGTGCGTGGTGCGTGAGGAGCCGGGTGGGGGGAAGAGTGAGTGTGTGAGAGAGGGAGAGAGGGAGGGAGAGAGGGAGTGAGACAGAAAGAAAGAAAGAGAAAAAGAGAGTGAGTAAGTAAGGAAGGAGAGAGAGAGAGAGAGTGTGAGGAAGTGAGTGAGGAGGGAGGCAGCGCCGCCGCCGCAGCACCAGCAGCACCACCGCAGGCTGCACGCAGAGGCTCGTCTCGGTCCCAGCAACGGTGAGTCGCCGCCAGCTGAAGCAGCAGCAGCAGCAGGCCCGCACCCCGCTCGCCCGTCTCGGCCCCAGCAAACGGTGAGTCCAGTCCCCAACACAACGCCACCGGCTGAACCACCAGCCACCTGGGCCCAGCAGGGGAAGGACCCGCTCGCCCACTCCATCGCTCCCCACCCCCCCCCCCCCCCCCCCCTCCTCAAGCCCTCTGCTCCAGCTAGGCCCTGCCCCACACACACACCCCCGCTTACACCCACCTGTGCCCCCCCCCCTTCACCAGCCTGGAGGGCCTGTGCCTGACCCCCCCCCCCCCCTTTACCCCTTGATCCCCCCCCCCCCATCGCTGCTCGCCCCCCCCGTTGTGTTTCCCTGCCCCATCCTATTCCTCTCATGTCCCACCTCGGGTTTCCCTGCTGGCCTGCCTCTCCTCTGTCCCGTGCCTACCCCCCCCCTCGATTCCCCCGTGCTCTTGTCCCCCTGACCCCCCTTTCCCTCCCTCCCCCCTTGTGCCCCATGGCTTGTGTTCCCCCCCCCCACTGTCTCTCTTCCCATCCCTCTGGCCCTTGTTGCTTCCCACCTCGGGTATTCCTGGCCTTTGCATGCTCTTTCTACCTCCAGTTTAAATTCCATTTGGAATATTTTAGAGGACCAAGAACCTCTTATCCCCCCGCGGTTCTTGCCTGCCGCCTTATTCCCCCCCGCTGCCTGTGCTCGGCAAGCTCCTACCTGACCCTACCTCCTGGTTCCCCCTGCCATTTGCCATTAAATGATGTCCCAACTATTGTTCACAATGAAGACATGCACATCAAACACCACCTTGACCACTTGAGTTGCACCTGTCCTCCCAGACCTCTCTCTTCCACAACATTCTCTGTTTATTTACAGTGTATGCCCTGCCCTGGTTTGATGTATCAAAGTGCATACCTCACATTTGCCAAAATTAAATTCCATTCGCCATTTCTTAGCCACATTCCCAAAGATCTGGATCCTGTTGTAAACTGAGATTTGATTCCTCACTGACCGTTACACATTATAATGACAGCCTTATTATAATGACAACTTTAGTTTCATTTGCAAAGTTAGTAACAAAGTTAACTATAATATGACATAGAAGGAAGCAAGATAGCCTACTGAGTCTATTTGTGCTTTGAGAAACGCTGACAATTTGATTCACTGCTTGTTTCCTGGTAATCTTTGTCTTGCATGTGTACGTCATCTCCCCTCTGATGCTTCACTTACCAACCTACGCGATTAACCTTGCAATGATTATATCTTTGAAAAAGACACATTGCTGGAGTAACTCAGTGGGTCAGGCATCATCCCTGAATAACATGGATAGGTGATTCTTTGGGTCGAGCCCCTTCTTCAGACTGATTGCAGAGATTGGAGGAAAGAGCACACTTCTAAGTTTCTTCTCCCCCATCCCAGAAATCAGTCTGAAGAACGGTCTCGACCGAAAACGTCACCTATTCATATTCCTCATAGATGCTGCCTGACCTGCAGAATTACTCCAGCATTTTGTGTCATAGTACATTCTTTGTTTCAACATTATATCTTTGGTATTTTGGAGGTAACTGGAGCACGAGGGCACAAGAAAAATGCATTTTCCTCACAGGCAGCAGCAGAGATCAGGATTGAATGTGGATCTCTGGATTTGAGGCAGCCGTGTTACCTGCTGCATCAGCAAGCTACCTCTGCCCACTGTTCCCTTCTGCTTGTGCGGTCGTGCAGCTTGCAATTGGAACTGATTGTGCATATTCTGATCTGTTAGGTCAATCTGGTTAGGTTTCTAAATCTGCTTTCTACGAGCGCTTGGGTAATTTTATATATATTTTATTGCCATCTACTTAACAATGTGACTTAGCACATGGGCTTAGCTTTGTTATTTTCAGCTGTCATCTGAATGGCATGATCCACTAATATCATGCCACTGATTCTGTTAACCTGCAAAGTGCCGGTGTCAAGTTTTCACTTGTAATATTTGAATCTTATATTTATTATTTGTAAGACTGACGTGCGGTTGATCAGTGCTAGATACAGTTGACAAGAGTATGCCACAAAAATAGTCGAATACAACAATCTTGTCTAACTAACTTGACTGTGCTTGAGTGCAAGACCTTGTATATTCTGGTAGCTCACTCAGCATATCATAGAAACATAGAAAATAGGTGCAGGAGTAGGCCATTTGGCCCTTCGAGTCTGCACCGCCATTCAATATGATCATGGCTGATCATCCAATCGCTGTTTGCTGTTTTAAAGAAAAACCTAAAGGAAAGAAAAGTTTCTACATAGCCTTCCGACGGTAATCAGACACAAATGTCTCATAAGAACACAGTCATGTCAGTTTCACTACAGGTAGTCATTAAAATTAACAAGCAATCACTTCAAATCATAATCATACTTTATTAGCCAAGTACGAGGATTTTCATTTGCCATACAGTCCTACCAATAAAAACAGAACACACAAAATGCATTTTACAATAAACATCCACCACAGTGACTCCCCCACATTCCTCACTGTGATGGAAGGCGAAAAAAAAGTTTAATTTCTTCCCTTCTTTGTTCTCCTGAGGTCGGGGGCCTCTTCCGTTGACGGGGCGATCTTGGCTCCCATAGCTGGCGGTCGGGGCGATCAAGCTCCTGCATCTGGGGGGGAATCTTTGCACCCCCACGCAGGGCGATCTGACCCTGGGCCAGGACTGATTGAAACCTTCTGTGTCGTTCGGAGCTTCCCGTCATTGGTCTCTACCCGAGACTGTGAGCTCCTCGATGGTGAAATCCTCAGGCCGCAGTTGGAGCGTCGATCCCAGGCAAGGGATCGCAGGCTCCAATGGTAAGTCCACGTCCCCGCGGTGGGGCTCAATGTCAGTCTCGAGCAAGGCCGCCAGCTCCATGATGTTAGGCCGCAGAGTGATCAGAGATACAATCCAGAAAACAATCGCATCTCCGGCAAAAAAGTTTCCCCCGACCCCCTCCCCCAACATAAAGCAAACCAGAGAACATTAACACATAATTTTAAAACACACTAAAAATAACTAAATAAAGATGAAATGAAAGGCAGACTGTTGGCAAGGCTGCCATCGTGTGGTGCCCCTGGTGGTCTATTGACATTGTTTAATAACCATTGCACAATGTAACTTACAACCGTCGGAAATTTTAGCTCGTAGTAGCAAAAGCAAGGTATTAAAAAGACCTTGGTGAAAATCTTGTAGGGTATGCGAGTTTAAATTTTTTTCACATGAAACTACTCTTTACCCATCCACAAATTGTTTTTCTCACTTGCGGTCACGGGAGGTGTGTATTAATGCAAACATTGCCTTACTTTAGGTAGAAAATTAGAATTTTTTAAAATGTTTGTGATTGCGCGAATTGACTGATTCTTTTGTCCAGTTGCCTCAACTGAAAGGAAAGCTAATCCACATGACCTTGTACCCAATTCTTGCATTTTAACGAATAAATTGATTCATTGTTTTAAAAGATACTGTAGTACAATTCTGATAAACCGTTAACTGATTGTTGAGAAATCCTGATGATTTGGCATCTAACTCCGCCATTATTTTGGAGTGCGGTCTGGGATCAGGGGCCGCTTGTTTGGATGTTCGGAAAACTCAAGCTGAAATGTACTGAGTTCTAGTTCCTGCTCCCCTTAAACTCCCTGGGCTCATTTTCCTGCTCCCTTTAAAATTGCCAGGTTCACTGAAATATTTGTGCTACTGTGCATTCAGTTGTTTTTAAATGAAATAAATATATTAGGCCCTGGGCCGAGCATTGAAAAGGCGCCTAGAATTTAAATTTTGTGACCCATGTCTGGTATCTACCTGAAATTTGACACAGATTTAGATAAAATATCATTAAGAAGAAATTCGTAACTCATCAGTGCCAAAAGTTGCACACTAATTAATTAAGATGATTAGAAAATTTATTAGAAAAAGTAACAGCGCCCTCGTGCTCAATTTTAGGTACCCTACCCTCTCCTTCTCAATGCTCCTGCATTCCCCACAACTTTACCTCTGGTGGCCCAGACAAGTTTGCTACTTTGTGCAGCCCAGGCCGTGCTGATCCGGGCCAGATTCCCCACACGCTGTAGAAAGGAACTCTCCACCAACTCGTTGGAAAGTTTCTTCTGCATGTTGTCGAAGTAAGACCAAAATGTGTTTTGTTCTTTGATGTGGGATTGGCACGTTTCTTGATTGTCATAAACCAGAAATGCGCAACAGATGGTTAAGAATTGAGTTGATTTAAAAAAAAAAAAAGAATTTTACATCTTGTTCCGGACTCAACAGCTAATGGAAGTTTATAAACTCAGTAACACTTAATTTGACACACTAAACAGCAAAGGTAGTCTGTATATAATATTTTATTTTCCCGATCTTTTGGTTTAGATTTCAAAGGTGGGTATGACATGAATGGCTAATTTACAAATGGAAACATTGCATTTTTATTTGTTTATATCAGTACACGCAATGTGGGAAAGAACATCTCACAATCTCACAATAATAATCATGTCTTGGACCAGTCTCCTGTTTGGACAACATTGTTACTTCAGTAAAGTTGGGTATCACTCAAGCTGAACTCTTTCAAATGTATGCATGCACAGTAATCTGCAGTTCATTATCTTGCAAAAACTACATGACAACTTGCTGAAAGCTCACAGTAATCATCAATCATACTGTCGTGGTTTATTATGGTGTATGATAATCATGTGAGGTTATTTGTATTATTGTTTTGACAGTTAAAACATCAAACCTTCCTCTCCGCCATGATCCCAATGTGCTCCCTGCCTAGCTAGCCTGAAACAAAGCGTGTGATAGGTCAATAGGCGCCCGTCTCAATGTCAAATGTGCTTTAATTGGACAATTACTACTCGGAAATTCAAGTTTTTTTTCCATATTTTAAAAATATGTGCAGGGTTTTTTCTTGACGAGTTTCAAATATGATTTTTTGATTTCTATAATATTTTTACACAATATGTTATAATTACAGATAGATATGGGATGTGGGTCACAAAATGAAATGAAAAAGCACCTCGGCCCATGGTCTATATGTAGGGTTATCATTGGAGGAAATATCGAAAAGTCTTTAAAAATCGAAGATTGATACAAAAAGCTGGCGTAACTGCTGGTCAGATACCAAATTTCCATTGATAACAGCAGTGATTGCAAGTTAGGAAATTGTGTACACATAATTTCATGCTTTGATGTTGTTATAGTGAGCTCCATGACTGTGCAGTTGCTTCAGTTCCCTTTGTGCTTCATTTATTTTCCAATGTATTTTTGATTTATCGTACATCAGTCATGCAGTAATCAATGACAATATCTAGCTGTTGAAATTGTTCTATAATTCTAGTTTGCAGAAGGAATGGTGACTCCACGGATAAGAGTGGCAGGAATCAAGTTACTGGGCAAAAAAGAAGCCTGAATTATGTCCCCCTTGCTGCATTCATACATGGGCCACTTCACACTGAAAACGTGTGAATGGAATCGAACACTCGTCATCTGAATCATCCAGATTTGGGGACCGTTTCTTTCCAGCTATTATTAGACGACTGAACCATTGTACAGGTGCACAACCTTTTATCCGGTGTTCCAGAAACCGAAAAGCTCCGAAAACCGGCCATTTTTTCCAGATGTCATCTGCGCACCAAAGCTCGCGTTTGGCGCCAAACTTGACCCAAAACGACCCACGGTCAACCCAGGTCTGTACTACTGTAGCGGCTGCCTCCTCCCTGGAGACCGGGAGACGCTTAAACATCTGTAAATCATTGCTTAAATGTTAGTCAGTTAGTTTGGAGGGCTTTTATGTGAAGGGGGGGTGAAGGGGTAAACTTTAATTCTTAGTCCCCTACCTGGTCGGAGAGGCGGGGAGCGGTCAATGCCTTACCGGGTCGCCGTGCAGTAAGCTCCGCAGCGCTGTGGCCGTTGGGGCTGCGGGCGGCGCCAGTTGTAGTTCTGACCCCGGCAACTCTACCCCTGGCTGCGAGGCGCTCCAAATCCAGCGCGGCCCGCGGCCGGACGCCCCAGCTCCGCAAATGTCGGGAGTCGGCAGCGTCGCAGCGCTGGGAAACCAGCGGGGAGCGGGCAATGCCTTACCGGGTCGCCGTGCGGCAAGCTCCGGAGCGCTGTGGCCGCCGACCCAACGTTCGCGGAGCGTCGCTGGATTTGGAGCCGCGCAGCCAGGGGTAGAGTTGCCGGGATTGGAGCTCCAACCGGCGCCGCCCGCGGCCGGACGGAGCCCCCAACTCCGCGGCTCCAAATCCAGCGACGCTCCGCGATGTTGTGTGTCGGCGGCCACAGCGTTCCGGAGCTTGCCGCACGGCGACCCGGTAAGGCATTGCTCGCTCCCCGCTGGTATCCCAGCGCTGCGACGCTGCCGACTCCCGACATTCCCGGAGCTGGGACGTCCGACCGCGGGCGGCGCTGGATTTGGAGCGCCTCGCAGCCAGGGATAGAGTTGCCGGGGTCGGAGCTCCAACCGGCGCCGCCCGCGGCCGGACGGAGCCCCCAGCTCCGCGAGGTTGGGAGTCGCCGACCAGGTAGGGGACTAAGAATTAAAGTTTCCCCCTTCACCCCGACTCCACCACCACCACATAAAATCCCTCCAAACTAACTGACTAACATTTATGCAATGAGTCTCCCGGTCACCCGGGGAGGAGGCAGCTACTCCAGACTTTTCAAGCCGCCCGCGCTACCTACCTAATCTACGCTAAAAATCTTCCATTCTGAAATCCGAAAATGTCCGAAATCCGACAAGTGTCTGGTCCCAAGGCTTTCGGATAAAAGGTTGTGCACCTGTATCATCAACTAGAGAGCAGTCCTGACCTACCATCTACCTCATTGCAGGCCTTCAGACTTTAATGGACTTTATTTTGCACTACACATCATTCCCTTTATCCTGTATCTGTACACTGTAGACGGCGTGATTGTAATCATGTATAATCTTTTTGCTGAATGGATAGCACACAACAAAACAACTTTTCACTGTACCTCGGTGCATGTGAGAATAATGAACTAAACTAAACATCCTCCCTTCAGATTGCATAATGAAAAGATGTAGTGCCAGATCATGGTATGTGTGATTCTGGAGCTGTGAGATCGCGCTTGTGGAATTTGGCAGTGATGCCACCACATTGTTTGGATGTTTCAAATGTGTCATCAGCAGAAGAGAAGCTGTGGTGCATAGTCCTATGTTGATCAGCACCCAGCCAGGATATACTGAAGAAGAAGGGGTGAGAGGCGAACGTCTGCCTTCTATGGCATTGTACCATGAAGCAAGTTTGTCTTGAGGGAAGAAGGCTATTGCACATTAACACAATAGTTTAAAATTTGCTTCCCTGCCATGAAAAGGGAATATTGCAATCTGTATTTTGGGTAGTTGGTAATTAGATGAATTGGATATGTGCTTATTGTGAGCAAGATGTGCCTGGACATTGTTTTGGCAACTGGCAATGCAGTCTTGTAACGGTAATGGAATAACTTGGCTAATGATGTAGGATGTTATGGAGCATAGGTCTTAAGTGCTAGAGCTTGATGCTATCAGGTCTTCTAGATTTTGCTGTTTCAAGTGCTTTTGATATTATGTGGTGCAAATCAAATTGGCTGGGGACAAGTATGTATCTCCAGGATGATCATGAAAGGAAGTTTGCAGATATTTGCAGTCAGCTGTAAAACTTGGTCTGTGGAAGTTTTTGTGTTCTATGAAGTTGCTACTCTTGGTGATCTGGATCAAGATCAGATCTGCATGTTCTGGATAGAGGCATAATTTTCTGATTATGCAGTGAGGTCGTGCGTTTGGCTCCATTTAGAGTGTTTCTGAATGTATCTGAGCATTGTTGAATTATAAGTCATGTATCACTGGCACTTGATAGGAAGCAACTTGAACTGAGGGTGCTCTAGAAACATGGTGTTTTGCCTGGACAACCAGTGTTGTGTGTCAAATATAACTATGGATGATGTTCCCATTGAAGCTAATTTTGCTAATGTTCCCCGATGCCAAGTTTGATAGTAATTTAATTTGATTGAATTTTCCTTGCATATTTTGCGAACATGTCTACGTGAAGGCTTTGGGATTTTGAGTTTAAGAATCTAAACTGAATCTCATGAAGCAAGTTAATGATGAATTGGTAACATAGCCAATTGTGTCTTTCATTACTTTGAGGAGGATAGGGTGATTGTCTTCACGTGGGTATATCAATTTTCATTAGCACTGCTATAATTTGATTGGGAACTGTCAAAATGTCAAACATTGGCATGTTTGGATTGTCCATCTTTGACTTTTTCCATACTTGGATTTGTGTTACCATAATCAAAGATGGGGATTCTCAAAGATCACGTCAGTACCTGGTTGTTCTCTATTGTTCCTGACTAAATGTCCACAACTTTGCTGCTTGGCTTTAATCTATTGATTGTGGATATTTTTTTGACTGGAAATGATCTTTGGGATGAAAGTTAATTGAAAGACACATCTTCCTCATCATCGCAGGGGACTGCAAACACGTTAAGACTTGAACTACAATCAAAACTTCGGAGGACATGACACACTTGACCACTGCCATAGCACCATCAGAAATGTCTATTGCTTCATTCCTTGCCTGCACTTTGGAAAATCTGATCACCTGGCTATGCTGCTGCTTCTTGGGTACAGATACTGAAAAGCATTGCATTGGCAAAGTGAACTATGGAGAACTGATCAGGAGAGGCAGAGAAGCAGTTATTGGACAGCTTCATGTTGGTGGACTGGGTCATGTTCAAAGATTCGCAGGTGGACCTAAATGAATGTGCCACACATCAGCCATAAAAAAATGCACAGATGAGTGCGTACTTGCGAAGATATCCTGAGTCTTCCTTTACCAGAAACTAAAGATACTAGAGGAGCTCCTCTAATATCTTTACCAGAAACTCTGGATGATCCATGAGGTACGTAGGCTATTTAGGACTGGTAATCCAGAGTCATACAAGAAACCTAGTGAAACTGGGGTAACATAAGTGGCAAAGCAGTATTACTGCCAGATAACCTCAATGCCTTTTATGCATGCTTCGAAAAGAAGAATAGGGTGAATCCACACAAAACATCTGGCCCAGATAGTGCACCTGGTGGTGTGATGAAGACCTCTGCAGAACAACTAGTTGGTGTATTCGAGTACATCTTCAACCTTTTGCTTCAATCTTCTGAGGTTCCCACCTGCTTCAAAAGGGTAACAAGAAAAGTACGGTGACATACCTCAAGGACTACTGTCTGGTAGTCAATAGAAATAGCTTCAATTTGCCTATTGTCATGACAGGTCAACAGCAGATGCCATTTCACAGGCTCCCCTCTGCTCTGGACCATCTTGATAACAGAAACACATACGCCAGGCTGCTGTTCATTGACTATGTTTCTATGTTCAACACAATCCTACTCTCCAAACTTATCACTAAGCTTCTAGACCTCAAGAAGTTCAAGAGAGTTTATTGTCATGTGTCCCTGATAGGACAATGAAATTCTTGGTTTGCTTCAGCACAACAGAACATAGTAGGCATTGACTACAAAACACATGAATAAATAAACTCATAAAGTGCAAATAACAGATAATGGGTTATTAATGTTCAGAGTTTTGTCCGAGCCAAGTTTAATAGCCTGATGGCTGTGGGGAAGTAGCTGTTCCTGAACCTGGTTGTTGCAGTCTTCAGGCTCCTGTACCTTCTACCTGAATGTAGCAGGGAGATGAGTGTGTGGCAAGGATGGTGTGGGTCTTTGATGATACTGCCAGCCTTTTTGAGGCAGCGACTGCGATAAATCCCCTCGATGGAAGGAAGGTCAGAGTCGATGATGGACTGGGCAGTGTTTACTACTTTTTGTAGTCTCTTCCTCTCCAGGGCGCTCAAATTGCCGAACCAAGCCACAATGCATGCTCTCTACTGTGCACCTGTAGAAGTTAGGGTGAATCCACACAAAACCTGGGCAACCTTCCGTTGCAGCTGGATCCTTAACTTCCTCATCGACAGACCTCAATCGGTGCTGATCTGTAACAACAACTCCTCCTCCTCTCTGACCATCAACACAGGTGTACCTCAGGGCTGCGTGTTTGGCTGCATGCTCTATTTTCCTTACACCGTGACCCTGTGGCTAAGCACAGCTCCATTGCCATTGATGACACCACCGTGGTTGGTCGAATCACGTGCTGATGAGTCGGCGTACTGGAGAGAAAAACACCTGATTGATTGCTGATGCAACAACAGGCTTTCCCTCAATATTAACAAAAATAAGGAACTAATCGTCAACTATGGAAAGGGTAAGTGGGGAGACCCCATGCCAGTTTTCTTTGGAGAGAAGGATATAGTTAGCAGCTTCAAATTCCTGGGCATTAACATCTTGGACGACGTGTCCTGGGCCGAACACATAGATGTAATTGTGAATTAGTTTGAATAGAATCAGCGTGCACTGAAAACATTTACAGATGCACTATAAAAGCTATGCAGCAATCCTAGTGCACAAGATGGTAAGAGGCTGCAGAGAGTGGTGGGCTCAGCCTAGTCGGCCATCCCTCCAATCCAATGCATCTACTTGAGACAAGACAGAATCTACCATCAAGGATCCTCGCCATTAGGACCATGCCCACTTCTCACTGCTGCCAACGGGCAGGAAGTACAGAAGCCTTGAGTCATGCATCACGAGGTTCAAAATGGTTACTTTCCTGTGACCATCAAATTCTCGCACAACCCAAAACCTACCTCAGTATCAGATCACTACAGTTCACTTCTTGTTTCTAATTATGTTTTGCACTAATATTTTGTTGCCATTTTTCCTCCGTTTGTATAATTTTTGTTTTGCATGTTGGCTAAATCCACTTGCCAGTGATGCCGCTGCAAGCAAAATCTTCAGAGTACTTGTACCTTACCACCTGAAGGAAATAAGTGAACTGATTGGCATTAAGATTGAATTCATTGTTTACAAGATGTTTTGAAAAACAGTGCTCCCCAGCCATATAAATTGATTACCTTTGGGGCTACACCATTCCTTGTAGGCATATTACTAAGCAGGTGGAAAGGAGACTTTAAGTTATCAAAGAATATATTTGGTGAATGCCATGTTGACAATGAATAGACAAAATGAACATTTGTACCTCATTTTGGATTTGACACTACAAATCGTCAATGCTGCAAAATGTAATTTGCTAAAGTATTAAGGATGTGGTTCTTTTTCACTTTCTTTAGTAAATGGATGCCACAGTGTGTACAGGTTTATTCATGCATAGAATAATTGTGCTTGGTAAGGCCAACATTTTAAATACCTTTCCCAAATTGCTGCACTTTTTGTGGTAATAGTTACTTTAGCTCTGTTATGCAGGGAATTATAAGCTTCTGGACCCAGCAACAGATTGAAGGAATGATATTCAGGATGGGCTATGACTTGGATGGGAACTATGTTCCCATGTATCTTCTGACCAAGTCCTCAAAGGACTTGGGGTTGGGAGGAGCCATTGAAGAATGTGCGGTAAGATTAACAATCAGTCTTGTAGGAAATAAAACCAGTTTAAAAGTAACTTCAACAGGAGTTACAAATGATGTCAAAATAATAAGTCAATAATCTGGGTCATAGAAACATAGAAAAGAGGTGCAGAAGGAGGCCATTCGCCCTTCGAGCCAGCACCGCCATTCATTGCGATCATGGCTGATCGTCCCCAATCAATAACCCATGCCTGCTTTCTCCCCATATCCCTTGATTCCACTAACCCCTAGAGCTCTATCTAACTCTCTTAAATCCATCCAGTGATTTGGCTTCCACTGCCCTCTGTGGCAGGAATTCCATAAATTCACAACTCTCTGGGTGAAAAGGTTTTTTCTCACCTCAGTATTAAATGGCCGCCCCTTTATTCTAAGCTTGTGGCCCCTGGTTCTGGGCTCGCCCAACATTGGGAACATTTTTCCTGCATCTAGTTTGTCCAGTCCTTTTATAATTTTATATGTTTCTATAAGATAACCCCTCATCCTTCTAAACTCCAACGAATATAAACATAGTCTTTTCAATCTCTCCTCATATGACAGTCCCGCCATCCCAGGGATCAATCTCGTGAACCTACGCTGCACTGCCTCAATCACAAGGATGTCCTTCCTCAAATTAGGAGATCAAAACTGTACGCAATACTCCAGATGTGGTCTTACCAGAGCCCTATACAACTGCAGAAGAACCTCTCCACTCCTATACTGAAATCCTCTTGTTATGAAGGCCAACATTCCATTAGCTTTCTTCACTGCCTGCTGTACCTGCACGCCAACTTTCAGTGACTGGTGTACAAGGACACCCAGGTCTCGCTGTACCTCCCCCTTACCTAACCTAACCCCATTGAGATAATAATCTGCCCCCTTGTTTTTGCCACCAAAGTGGATAACCTCACATTTATCTATATTATACTGCATCTGCCTCGCATCTGCCCACACACTCAACCTGTCCAGGTCACCCTGCAACCTCCAAACATCCTCTTCACCGTTCACACTGCCACCCAGCTTTGTGTCCAAATCAAGGTCATTGTAGTTTTTCATCCCAAGTGACTTTGAAAAGGTGGTCCTGCACACTTGTTTTTTACTGTTACAGTAGGCACTTACGTACAGAAAAAAACCCCAGTCTTTTGTTTAGTTTTTCTTGTTTAGTTTAGAGATACAGCGTGGAAGCAGGCCCTTCGGCTCACTGAGTCCACACCAACCAGCGATCCCCGCACATTAACACTACCTTACACACACTAGGGACAATTTACACATACACCAAACCACTTAACCTACAAACCTGTACAACTTTGGAGTGTGGGAGGAAACCGAAGATCTTTGAGAAAAATTGCGCGGTCACGGGGAGAACGTAGAAACTCCTTACAAACAGCCCCCGGAGTCGGGATCGAACCCGGGACTCCGGCGCTGCAAACGCTGTAAGGCAGCAGCTCTACCATTGTGCCACTGTGCTGTCCGTAATGCTTGGAGGATATTGTGTTTGTGAGAAATGTTAGTTGAAGTCGTAATGAAATGAAATACATCTTGAAGTTGTTAAACAGTGCAACCATGTTGCATCAATTGATATGAATTGCAGTTACAACAATGTCCCGTACTTTTAAAGTACAGATTCTGAAAGGCAAAACCAGCCAAATCGTGCACAGGAGGTTCTCACTCGCAAATATATTGTTTAGTTTTTCAGAATGTGGTGGGAAAGAATATTAAGTTGGTGAATTGGATGCTGCTTACTACTTAGTTCTGGATGGTGTCAGGCCTAACGAGTTACAATTTCTCTGGGAAGGTGGGTGGAACGTATCATCTTGTACTTTGTAGGTGATGGAAAGCTTTATGTGATTTTGGGACAGTTATTTGCAATCTCTGATCTCATACAGCCATAGTTTTAGTGTTGATGCTTCACTGATACTCCCAGGGTGTTAGAGGATTCTGTGAAGACAGGGTCATTAAGTGACATGGGGAGATGAATGATATGAATATTTTCCATTGATTAATTTGAGTTTGGAATTTGTCCGCGTCTTCATGATGCTGTTTGTGATTGGTTACTGTTGAATGGTACGTGGAAGTGAGTACTGCAATTATTAACAAAAATCCAAACATCTGATATTAAGGAGGGAGATCATCTTCAAAGCAATTGACCTGGGATGACTTGAAGAGTATTTATAGTGTTATCTTTGAGCTGTGATACTTGCAGCACCATTTTAACATTAGCTAACTCACAAAGTGGAGCAAGCTTCCCCTTACTCCTTTGGATTTTAGTTTTATGGAGGCTCTTGGTGCCATTTCGAGTTGCACACTGACCTGACTTTGAGAACTGTCATGCTCAAAGTACCTTTGAAATTCAGCTGTTCTGATCCCTTTGAGCCAGATTTGTAGCGGGGACCGTGTCAGAAATTTCCAGCGTTATTAAGAAGGCTTTTGATCAGTCTGTGATGCGTGATGGCACTGTGGGCTAGTGTTGACAGAGAATGGACCAGATTGGATCTTTGCTGCTTTTTCATGCATGTCCAACTATGCTTGGGAGGGTATACTTGGCTCCGAATCGGTTTAGTTGCAAGCACAACTAACTATAATAAAGGCCTAGATGTTCTACAGACCCAAGGCTCTCACAACAGCAGATTGATTGAGTTCAAGTTCAAGTGAGTTTATTATCATGTGTCCCTGATAGGACAATGAAATTCTTGCTTTGCTTCAGCACACAGAACATTTACTACACAGACCTAAATTGCAGTAAATCAAATTATCTGAAGACTACCATCTAATAGTGGGCATCTTGGAGAGGCTAAAGTGGATCATTCACATTGGCACTTCTGCATGTAAGAGGTCATGTAACACAGTTAGGTACTTCCTATTGCGTTTATTGCTCTTCATTGCCTGTTAGGAACATCCAAAGAATTGCTAAACTCGCTATCAACCTGTATACTGAAGAATACCGTGCTAATACTAAGGAATGCCTTACTGGCAGTATGAATTTTGTGAAATACAATTGCAGTGACTGGAGAAAAATCGTTAAGTTTTAGACTTTGGAGAGTTTTTAAGCATTTTCTCAGATTTTTGATATCCCATGGATTATATATTTATTATTTATACAGAACAAAATTGGGGAAGTAAGTGTATGGAGGAAGTGCTTTCAAAGATAGTTCCTTTTTTTGCTGTTCTTGGTGTCATGTGTTCTTAATATTCCAATCTTTAAAATTAATCTTTAGTCAAGCCAACAGTCTGAAGAAGGATCTCGACCCGAAGCGTCACCTATCCATTTCCTCCAGAGATGCTGCCTGACCTGCTGAGTTACTCCAGTGTTTTGTGTCTATCTTAAGTCAGCCAAGTTATTTTCAGTAATAAAAATAGATCTGATCTATTAAAGGCCTCACAGTAAAACCTTCTGGAAGTTATTCCATTTTGGATGGACAAGACAGCTGAGGGGCAATGCATTTTTACTTTTAGTAACATATTTTCAATAGTAAGCTATTCAATCGCAGCCAGTCTTGTTTCTTTGTCACTTGTACTAATTTAGCACCCTTGCTAATGCCTTCAGTTTGTTCACCTAAACCAATGTGAGTTTACTTGATTAATAGACCATCTGAGAACATGATCACTAGGAGGAAGGAACACCTAGTATTCAGCTCAGCCATTTACTGCAAGATGCTATTAATCCATGGCCAAAATTGTCCATGTTTCAATGCATTTGATATGTAAGGAAGCTCTATCAGACAGTGAGTTGCATTTTAAATGTGTAGAATAGGTGACTGAACTTTCTGTAATGTTGGTTTCTTTTCAATCTTAAAACAGCTATTTTCTCCGTTGGGTTCCCTAGTCAGCATGGCCTGCGGAACTGTAAAGACTATGACTTTTTAACATATTTAATGCTGAACTAAGGTCTAATAATAGTGTACTGTGTTTGGTTGTATTGTGCATAAGATGGTGAAACTAACTAATAGATTCAAACAAAATGCACTGAGATGGAAAATTACCTTCAAAACATGAACAGGATATTTGACTTTTTAAAAGTTGCCATTGAAGTTATAAATAATTTTCCTTCATAAGGTTCAGTTCTGTGTGTTTTAAGAAAATAATTGGACTGTTTATTGACTCGTGGTGGAAATACAAATGTGATAAATGGAATTGTAATCATTGAAAAGGAAGAAAGAGGAACATAAGCAATGTCCCAATGGTTTGGCAGACATCCTTGTGTTACTTTGTCACAGAAGTAAGTATTTTTACACAAATTGTTCAATCTGCATTATTTTGTAGTGCAGTTCATGTTCCAATTTATTTGTTGGAGTTTAGAAATACAAATTAATCACCTTTTCCATTTCGAGAGGAATAGATTGGGTAAACATATAGTCTTTTGCCCAGAGTAGGGGAATAGAGAGCCAGAGGACATAGGTTTAAGGTGGGGGGGAGCTGGAATAGGAACCTGAGGGGTAACATTTTTATATAAAGGGTGGTGGTTGTATAGATCGAGCTGCCGGAGGAGGTAGATGAAATGGGTACTATTGCAAATTTAAAAAAACATTTAGACAGGTACAGAGAGAGAATAAGTTAGAAAGATATGGGCCAAACCCAGGCAGGTGTGACTAGTGTCGATGGTGTGGGAAAGTTGGGGCGAAGGGCCTGTTTCCATGCTGTATGACTCTCTTAAAACGATGTGGTATTCAGGTACAGGTACACAGAAGCCTCATGTTTGTACATCCATGTTCCAACTCTGAACCCAAGAATCAACTGGCTGGTATTTGCAGCCTAAAATTAGGCTGAGCATCCAAACTTATGATGTAGTTTAATTTTTACAGAGACATATTTGAACTAAAATTAAAACGATTCATACGCAACTCTGTGGTCAACCAAATGTTCCCTAGGGTCGTGCAATTTCTGACACTTTCATTGCAAGGCATTCCACTGTTGAGTACTTGGCTGTGACCCAAGACGACTTTTATTTACCTTATCTAGTCATTTAAAGTTGACAAACTTGCATAGAATGCTATTTTTAGTTCTGATTTGCTCATATCAGTTAAAATAAAATTAACTGCTCTGTCATACCATGGTTTCGAATATAATCTATGAATTAAAATTCACAAAAGTTGAAGGAAAATGCCAAGAGATTCATAAGTGCATAACTTAATTCTCCTCCTATCATGTCTACTCTCATTCAATCATTGCTGATCCATCTCTCCCTCCTAACCCTATTTGCAATACTTGGATTTTCACAAAAAATAGTCTCAAAAAAAATTGAAAGTGATGCGGTGTAGTTGGCTCAAACAAAATGATCCGACTAAAACAAGACACAAGTTGGCTGTGGTGTATTTGGAAACTAGATTTAGAAAAATATTCTAATATTGGAGAAGGAAAGAGATGGAAACAACGACTTGGCTATACTAACGCTTGATACTGAAAAAGCATTTGACCAGTTTGAATGGCCATACCTATTCGAGCTCATCAAGAGATTTAACTTTGGATACAACTTTTTGGAATGGATTAAGCTTCTGTATAAAAATCGGACAGCACAAATTCTCACCAACCAAACACTCTCATCTCCCTTTAATTTGTTCAGGGGAACAAGACAGGGCTGCCCCCTATCAGCATTAATATTTGCCCTTGCTATAGAACCTTTTTGCTCTGAGTATTCGATTAGATCCACGTATTCATGGTTACGACACGATAGAGACTACAAATAAAATATCTTTGTACGCGAATGATATCCTCCTGTACATAACAGAACATCAAACCACTATTCCAGCGATACTGGAAAAAATTAACCTGTTTGGTACATTTCATACCAGTTCATACCATCACCTTAGATACTTTGGAGAATTTTCCTTTCAGAGTAACAACAGATAAATTGACCTATCTAGGGATTGAGGTTACAAAGTGTTACTCTTCCCTTCGACTGGCCAATTTCCTTTCCTTATTAGAAAACCTAAAAAGCAAAATCCAATTCTGGAAAACTCTTCCAATTTCCTTACTCGGAAGAGTGAATAGGGAGGTTGCATGAAAGGTCACTGGGTCATAGAGCTCGACGCACGGAGCCGCTAAATCCAACTGGAAAACATCCGTCACTTCTGGTATATGTTATTAATGCTAGAAACGCGTACATTCCTACCTGTTAAAAACCGCCAAAATGTTGAATTTTTGCGCTGAAAAAAATTGTGGGAGTCGGGGTAAGTGGGAGAGAAACATAGAAACATAGACAATAGGTGCAGGAGTAGGCCATTCGGCCCTTCGAGCCTGCACCACCATTCAATATGATCATGGCTGATCATCCAACTCAGTTTACTGTACCTGCCTTCTCTCCATACCCCCTGATCCCTTTAGCCACAAGGGCCACATCTAACTCCCTCTTAAATATAGCCAATGAACTGGCCTCGACTACCTTCTGCGGGAGAGAATTCCAGAGATTCACCACTCTCTGTGTGAAAAATGTTTTCCTCATCTCGGTGCTAAAAGATTTCCCCCTTATCCTTAAACTGTGACCCCTTGTTCTGGACTTCCCCAACATCGGGAACAATCTTCCTGCATCTAGCCTGTCCAACCCCTTAAGAATTTTGTAAGTTTCTATAAATCCCCCCTCAATCTTCTAAATTCTAGCGAGTACAAGCCGAGTCTATCCAGTCTTTCTTCATATGAAAGTCCTGACATCCCAGGAATCAGTCTGGTGAACCTTCTCTGTACTCCCTCTATGGCAAGAATGTCTTTCCTCGGATTAGGAGATCAAAGGAATCAAGAAAAAACACAAATAATGCCTTACCGTTGATGAAATGCAGTGAGCAAACAGCCAATGTTCACCAAGCACTCTGGCTGTTGTTGTCCCTTCAGCTCTCGCTTCTATCTACCGTCATTTCTCCTTACTTTTGGAATTCTGAAGTAGGCTAAATGTCTCACACGCTTATCCCGATTTCCATAATTATTTACAGCGCAAAAATTGACAATTTCAGCGGGTTTTAACGGGCCCGCTACGCTGGAAACAATGGTCAGTGCCTACCTGCAGTACATCGCGTGTAATCCATTTGGAGTAGCGTAGCAACAGTACGGGTCATGGGTCAAGACCCAACTGCCGTGAAACCTCCCTATACCATTAAATTGATCTTCTTACCCCAGCTACTATATCTAATTCAGAACATTCCTATTTCTCTTACCAAAACATTTTTTAAGAGATTAGATTCGATAATAATACCTTTCTTGTGGAATTACAAAACTCATAGGAAACAAAGATCAGCTCTACAAATCAAAAACTACGGGCGGGCTTGCTCTTCCAAATTTCAGATTATACTACTGGGCCTCTGCCATCAAGTCCTTTGCTTTCTGGCTTCACACCTCAAACATCCCTCTGAACTGGCTAAAAATAGAACAAGAAGATTGTCACCCATACTCAATAGGACCACAGTGAGTAAAGAATTCCAAGTATTATTAGTAAAAAGGTATTAGTGAAACTAAAATTCTTATTGGTGAAATTAATAGAGCTGCTTAGATACATAGATAATAGGTGCAGGAGTAGGCCATTTGGCCCTTTGAGCCAGCACCACTATTCAATGTGATCATGGCTGATCATCCATGTTCCTGCCTTCTCCCCATATCCCTTGATTCCGCAAGCCCTAAAAGCTCTATCGAACTTTTGAATGCATCCAGTTAATCGGCCTCCACTGCCTTCTGTGTCAGAGAATTCCATGAATTCACAACTCTGTGTGAAAAAGTTTTTCTTCATTGCAGTTCTAAATGACCTGCCCCTTATTCTTAAGCTAATGTAAATCTCCAGGGTCTGATTTCTTGCACCCTAGGCATTTGAAGGTGGTGAATATGGAGAAACAGTGTGTACTGGTTGTCTTCAATCAATATTCCAGAGATCATTTAGTTTGGTTTATAGTTACATGTACCGAGGTACAATGAAAAGCTTTTTTGTTGAGTGCTACACAGTCAGTGGAGAGACAATACAAGATTACAATCAAGCTGTCCACAATGTACAAATACAGGATAAATGGAATGGTACCCACAGATTGAACAGTAACAAATATAATAGAGGGTGGGGGAGAGAAATTGGGGGACTGTGGGCCAGTGAGTCTGGAATGGGGGAAAATGCTGGGATTACTCTGAAATGTTTAATGGTATACTATAAAATATTGACATAATAGGATTGACAAGAGTCAGCATGGATATATGAAATGGAAATGATGTTTAGCAAATCAGTTCGTCTCTTGAGGTTTACATTAGCAGACTAAAAGAGAGCACGGTTGTGGATAGGCAAATTTGGACATTCAGGAGGCCTTTTATAAGGTACTATGTTCAAGCTGAATTTTTAAAACAAAACAAGAACATTATGTTGGGCATTATATCCTGCCATGAATTGCGAATTGATATAAAATACTGAGCAGTGGCCTCTTAATTGCTTGCAGGAAACGGAAACTACAAACAGCTCATTTTCTATTTGGGAGACAGTGACTAGTGGAGTGTCAAAGGGATGGGTGCTGGGCCTCAGCTGTTCACGAGCTACTTCAGGGATTGGATGTGGAGTTCAAGTACAATTTATCAATGTTTGCCGATGTGCAGACGATGTGGGCTGTGAGGCAGCTGCACAGGAGCACCTGGGGGATATAGGCAGGCTAAACAGGGCTCTCACTACTTTTTTTTCTTGTTGCCAGCCGGTTGCCAAATGACAGTTTAGGTGGTCATTTAAGACGGCTTACATGACGCGTGCGATAATGTGCTCGGACGAAGTGCGTAGTTACCATTCGGAATTATGCTCAATGAAGCATTCACATATTATTTCTGCTAAATAAGGTCACAAACTAAACATATTCACCAATCAAGACATGATATATACCACAATGACATGCAGCAAAATTATAATACAATATCTCAACTCTTTTTACACGTTGCAATGAATGCAATTTCTATTATTTCTTTCCACTTTGCAAACAAAAATGTGATTGGATTATTCAGTGTATGATCAACCAGTGTCAATAAATCCTGGACCATGATAACATATATCCTTAACCATGCACACTACAGATTGATGCAGGCATGTTTTCTGTGACGGACCGAAAATGATCATGACATGGTCATAGCATGGGTCGTCATTGCTATTGGTACAGAAACACTCTCACTTCCCACATTTATCCACAACAAAATATACAGGTTGCAAGGAAATTTCTAAAGGCATTTTATGATCATAGCTATTAAAACCGACTGTACCCATCTGACAGGTTAAACATTACACTAACTGACAAGAGACGGCCAAAGGACATAACTGCAGCAAATGTTCTTTTGGTAATATGTTTAAAGGTGTCAAAACGCCACATTACCGACCATTCAGATTAGATGTATGTGGCAATGAAGATACCCAGTTTGTACACACCAGATTAAAAAAAAAAAATTGATAAACGCTGTTTCCACCATTCCCACTTCAGAATTAACGTTAAAATTTCAACTGAAATATCTCCCGACCAAATTTGTGATGTATATGACTGACTGTAGAAGTAAAACCTGGATAAATCCAACGAATAGTTGTGAATGTTGCTCATGAAATAACAGTACTGATACTTCATATTAAGAGCATTGATTTGCCGTTAAAATGAATTCTGTAATAACCTGTCAACGGTAGCAGTGACAATCGAACACTGCGGTTTTAATGCTTCACGTGTTCACAATTTAATTAATCCATCTTTATGGATTAAAACAAATAATAACATTGGCAATTAAAACATTTGATTGCATTTTGTTATCAAACATAGTTAATGTTCGCTCTAAAGACATTTGGGGGGAGGGGGGTGAATCAGTGCGGGATGGATAGATGGCGGGGGGGGGGGGGGGGGGGGGGGGTTTGTGAAGGCAATTGGTGCAGAATCGGCTAATAAAATCAGACAACGTGCACTTTAGTAAAAATCACATGTGATTTTTTTTTTTCTCTATTATGAATCTAAAATTGTGGAGTGCAGAGGTAAATAAATGATGGGTCTTTGTCGCAAACATTATGGAGAGCACTGTAATTATAAAGGTGCCAGATATGGACCAGGGTATTGCCTCCAGTGCCTTCAAAGTAGGCTGCAATATCAATGAGTGCTGATCCCTGCAACACCATCATTGAGCCATGGGCCTTTAAGGTCAAGATAAAACTGCACTTTTAAAATGTTTGAGTTGACTGAGTGGACTGTACTGGAGTACAATGAGTGGTTGAGACATCACACTTGGGGAATGTTATTGGTCATTTGAAGGGTCATGGCTTTATGGAATGATACCTGAATTTAGTGTTAATTTACAAGGGGAGATTAAAAAATATGGGGCAATGGTCAGCTGCAGTCACACTGAACTCAGCATTTGGGAGCAAGAAAGGAGAATTGGCTGTCGGAGGTTAAATGGGTACAAACTTGAGAGAACATATGTGTTTGGAGAGGGATTAGAAGCGAGAGACAGGAGAATAATACAGATTAATTTTGGGAGGAAGGTGGAGCAATTGCATATGAACTACCCTAGTCAGTAATCTGGAAGAGACTTTGTATTGGTTTATATTTGGTGTCAATAGTTTAGATGAAAGCATGGTGGGAAATTCGAATAAACTGGCTGCTCATAAAATGGAGTTAATCCAGCAATATAATGGAAATGGCTGTCAATAACTATTCCATGTAACATGATTTGATGTTATTTTTCCTGTAAGACTTCAGTTATCTTGTGTTTTCTGAGAATTGCCATGCATATCTCTAAGTGATTCACTTCTTCATTCAAGTGTACCCACAATAATTTTTCCAGTTAATTTATAAATACACATTTTGTGCAAGTGTTTTATTACAAATATAGATACCGGTAATTCTGAAGGGAATACATCAACTTCTAAACTAGTAAATTTCTAGGCTTCCACGGGTCTCTCTCTGGGAAGTATTAAGTAACTGATAGAAACAGAGACATAGAAACATAGGAAATAGGTGCAGGAGTAGGCCATTCGGCCCTTCGAGCCTGCACAGCCATTCAATATGATCATGGATGACCATCCAACTCGGTATCCTGTACCTGCCTTCTCTCCATACCCCCTGATACCTTTAGCCACAAGGGCCACATCTAACTCCCTCTTAAATATAGCCAATCTCAGTCCTAAAAGATTTCCCCCTTATCCTTAAACTGTGACCCCTTGCTCTGGACTTCCCCAACATCGGGAACAATCTTCCTGCATCTAGCCTGCCCAACCCCTTAAGAATTTTGTAATTTTCTACAAGATCTCCTCTCAATCTTCTAAATTCTAGTGAGTACATGCCGAGTCTATCCAGTCTTTCTTCATATGAAAGTCCTGACATCTCAGGAATCAGTCTGGTGAACCTTCTCTGTACTCCCTCTATGGCAAGAATGTCCTTCCTCAGATTAGGAGACGGAAACTGTACGCAATACTCCAGGTGTGGTCTCACCAAGACCCTGTACAACTGCAGTAGAACCTCCCTGCTCCTATACTCAAATCCTTTTGCTATGAATGCTAACATACCATGCCATGATCATATTGAATGGTGGTGCAGGCTCGAAGGGCCGAATGGCCTACTCTTGCACCTATTTTCTATGTTTCTATGTACATCTGTCACCTGGTTCCATTACTAAACTTCATGGAGTCCAACAGCAGAGGTTAGTAGTGGTGGAATTCCCCTGCATTATGTCAGTGAATTTGCTTCTTCTATACTCAGCTGGCAATACTTTGTGCAAGGTTGAAGTCCCAACTCATTTAGATGTGAATTTACAACCTGCTGATTAGGAGAGAGATTTTTAATTTTGTAATGTTTTAATCTGCTTTTAAAATTAAAGCATCTGGTATATGAATGTCTTAAATGTTGGAGGCATTTAAAATGTTTTTATTTAAAGGCCTCGCAACTTTGAATGTGTAGAGGTGTGAAAGAAGTCTGCAGATACCAAATTGAATTCGAGTTAACTGGGAAAAGGAACATGATCTGATCATTTGGATGAAAAATGTATCAATTTAATCCAAGGAAATGCATTCAAGGAGGTACAAGGGTGGAAGAAAACTGATAGGATATTGTTGTGGGGTTGGGTTCTATACATTTTAATGTCTTTTTCACTGCAGTCTTTACAATTCTTAAAGATTGCAGTGCAGGTCAATAACGTGAGTGAAATTCAATACTGAATTCTTTCCCAATTATTCTGTCAGGAATGAATGTAAGTATTGAGCATGAGACTCTCCGATCATCTGAAACTATCATAGCTTGCCTACTGTGTAGAGTATGGAGCAATATGATTGCATTGGTAATATGTGGATGAGGTTTGAGGTGTTGCCAGTTTTAGATGATTGGAGAGTGAAGCTCTTTGGCTAAAGAGAGACTTTAGTGCCATTTAGTGCCAGAAGGTGAAATCCACATCTCCACTTTATTTCCACTCCCAATCATTCATTCCATGGATGTAGAATTACAAATAAAGTTGAATCCTTAACATTGTAATAAGTATTGTAAATAAAGTATTGGTGAAGAGCATGACCTGCAGGGCTACAGACCACTTGCTGCAATGTGGGATGAGGCTGGATAGCTCTTTTTATTGAAAAGCACAAATTAGGTGAATGGGCACCTTCTATTGTAAATGTTTCTGGATTTCTTCACGTTCAATGTGCTTTGCTGAAGGGAAGATAATGTTAAGAGCTTACTCTAAGAAATAGTTCTCGGAAGATAGTCATATGTTGGAAAGGGGTAGAACAGATTGAGGTATTATGGGCAGGAAGTTCCTAAAGCTGTGGTTTTTACGTGTTGTGCTTGTGAAAATGGAGCAGAGGAAGCTGGGGGAGGGAGAAAACCACCAGTGCAGAAGAACATCAGAGGTGGCATAGTCTGGAGAAGATTGAGAACAGTGTGAATTTTAAATCTATCTGTCTAACCTGTTTATCTCCCCCCCACACCACTCATTTTCAATGATGTTGGGAGTATCGGGATTGCTGCAAAAAGGTTTGAGTGTATCTTTGAACAATTTGCCTTTTTCACTGTTAATGCATCCATACTAGGCTGTGGTCCGAGCATCAAAAATGTGTCTAGAAATCAACTTTCGTGACCCATGTCTCGGAACTACGTGAAATTTTGCACAGATTTAGATAAAATAGAATTGAGAAGGAAGTTGGTGCCAAAAGTTGCACATTTATTAATTAAACTAATTAGAAAATAAAATCGAAAAAGTAAGCGCCATCTAGTGTCCAATGCCCACATTACGCCATGGGGAGCCTATTTCCGTGTTGCAATCTATTTAAACCATATATTATTATACCATGTGACGTGAATATGACTGTAATATATAATTATAAAATGAATGACTGTAATATAAATAATAAAATGAATATCATTATGAGTGTGTATTTTGAATGAGACTGCCGCAGAGGTCCCACTCCTGTACCAGCCTAATTAAGGGGTGAAGGCAGTTCATGTGGGTTCCCCCGTTTATTGAACCCCACTGACTGCCAGTGTGCAGAGTGGGGGTCACGGCCATAGTGGGACTGGGGTAGTGCCAGGCTGGGGGAAGGCTAAGGCATCTTCCACTGACAGGAAAATGCCTAACCCTAACTCGCCCCCTTCCAGAGTTGCCCACGGCTGGAGCTGGAGCTGGTTTGGGACCGGCTGCGGGCTCCGTACGTGTGGCCCAGCAGCATGTCCACCTCGGCCAGCATGCCCTTCTGGATCACCGTGGTGATGATGGTGGGGAGCAGCACTGCTATGCACGCTGCCCAGGCCGCCTTCAGCACCCACATAGCGCCGGTTCCGTCAGTCCGCCCGCTCGCGGCAACACCAGCCTTCCGACCACTCGCAGCACCCACCAGAGGCCCAGCCCGACCGACTGCTCTCACCACTCACCGCAGGCCCGGCCCAACTCTCACAACCCACCGGTGGCCCGACAGCCCGACCAATCCTCCACAGCATCTATCGGCCTACCGACAAACCCGACTGACTGACCCTAATCCTAACCCTAGCTCTACATTTGTTATTTATCATTTTTATTTAACAGTTCACATCATAACTTTATAAAGATAAATCAATTACAAAACAAAATGATCAGCAAGGTGAGCATTACCTTCATTCCTTTGAAACCTTGTTATTGTTTAGATGTAATTAGGAGGCAGCCGTGATCCTAGGGTCCTCGCTGCCCAGCGACCATAAAACAAAGTGCGGGATTGGTCAATTTGTGTCCAACCTCAATGTCAAACGTGCATTGATAGGGCAATTACTACTTGGAAAATTTGAGGTTTTTCTCATATTTTTTTAAAATGTGCAGGTTTTGGTTTTGACGAGTTTCAGGTATGATTTATATAATATTTTCACACAATATGTTAAAAATCCAGGTAGTTCTGTGAGTTGGGTCACGAACTTGAACAAGAAAGCTCCTTGGCCCACAGCCTATACCAAAATGTAGTATTTCCCATGTTTAAGAAGGAACTGCAGATGCTGGAAAATCGAAGGTAAACAAATGTTGGAGAAACTCAGCGGGTGAGGCAGCATCTGTGGAGCGAAGGAAATAGGCAAAGTTTCGGGTCAAAACCCTTCTTCAGGGTTTCGACCTGAAGAAGGGTTTCGACCCGAAATGTTGCCTATTTCCTTTGTTCCATAGATGCTGCCTCACCCACTGAGTTTCTCCAGCATTTTTGTTTACCTGTAGTATTTCCCATTCCAATTTTAATTGGGTTCTAGAAGATAGACACAAAAAGCAGGAGTAACTCAGCAGGACAGGCAGCATCTCTGGAGAGAAGTAATGGGTGACGTTTCGGGTCGAGACCCTTCTTCAGACTCGGTTGGGTTGGTCTCTATACATTTTAATGTCATTTAACTAAAGAATAGTGTTTTATAACTACAATTATGGTGTTGGATCTTGTCTTTTGTTCTGTACTCTCATGTTTTACTTTAGATCAGTTCATTGCCAACTTTGAAATAATTTGAGTCCCCAGTCTGATCATAAATGAATTCAACGAGGCAACTAAATTATTTCCCTCTCCTGAGAAAATGACAACTGTTCTCAGATTACTGCATTTTCAAATATGAATAAGCCCTATTCTTTGTCTTGAGCAGCACAGGCAATGAAAGCTCATCCTCTTGGCCTTGATATACATTGTCTGCATTTCTAGATTATTGGCAGCACTAAATCATTTGTTATCTTAACTTGGAAACCTAAGACAAGTTATATTGTGCCTAGTTCTGTGCCAGTTTTGCTTGAATATATAATCTTCGAAGTCTGCAAATTTTATTATAATTTGGGGTTGTCAATTAGAACCCACCAACTATTTAGCATTGTGGCTCTGATGGCCTTGTTTAATTGTATGCTGTCATTCTAGTTTAAAAAATTGTTGCATGCACACTGAATCCAAACGCTCAATATTTATTTAAAAAGCCATCCACCATTCTTGGCAAAGGGGAGCTGGTTCTCCTCATTCTCATTCTGCTTTTCATCTTATATTCATTTGTAAGATGTGTGCAATGTAGATTATGGTCCCCACCTTATCATTAAGAATATCTCGATGAGTATCTAAATGCGTTTCTTCTTGAGCTGATTTATGACCGTAACTCAGTGCATCTATCTGCTTTTGCCCCAGTGTAGTTTTTTTTTACAAAAACTTTCAAGCTCCGATTTAAAATTGACGATTAACCTCTCGTCAATTGCCACTTATGGAAGAACTTTTCAAACATATTCCACTTTGCATGCAAGCTATCTTGCATAACTTTTGAAGGCTTGGCTATAATTTTTGGCCATTGTCTCCAGATCCTTTGAACGTTTCAAATATATAGATTTGTTTCATCCATCAATTCTTCTGAGTCTTAAACTTAGATCAAATCACCCTTTTGCCATCCAAATCCTACGGAAACTGATTCAAATTGATATTTTTCATAAATCATAGTTCGCCTTTGGTGTTAAGTACAAAATGTTGTTCTGTGTGCTATCCAAATCACACCATACATAAGTACATCTGGTAGTACAGCAGAGAAAATGAACAGTGCAAAATAGAGCTATGGAGAGGGTGCAAATAAAAAATGTACAAGCACCACAATGCGTTAGGTTGAAAGATCACAAATTCATCTGTAGCATATGAGAAGTTTGTCCATCAGTTTTAAAAACAGCACCAAAGAAACTGTTCGAGAATCTCTTGTGTGCTTTTAGGTTTTTGTAAATTTACCCAATGGAAGATGGGTAAAGAGAATGATTGGGTGCGAGTGATGCTTCATTATGTTGGCTGCTTTCCCGAGAGGTGTGATGTCAATGGAGAGGGTAGTCTGGTTGATGTGACCAAGTGGGCTGCATTCACTACTTTTTCATTTCCCGAGGAGGGAAAACCACTGGTGCAAAGAAAGACACTTCAGAAGCACTGATGTGGAAAGTGTCACCATCCAAGCAGATATAACAGCTACACAAAAACCTGCTGTCCTTAGAGGGAACAGAGTTTGAATGTGCTGAGGCAATACTGAAACCGTTATTCTACTATGTTGCTGAAATGCTTAGGCTAATATGGCTTTTTGATGTAATAACAAGAAACTGCAGATGCTGTTTTATACCAAAGATAGACACTAAATGCTGGAATAACTCAGCGGGTCAGGCAGCATCCCAGGAGCAAATGCATAGGAGACGTTTTGTTTGAAGAAGGTTCAAAGGTTATTTTAATGGTCACATACACCTAGGTGTAGTGAAATGCTTCTTGCCATGCAGCACATAAAGAAAGAATACAGACATAATAGTAATAAAGACATTTAAACATAAAAACATCCCCCCACAATGTTTCCCATTATGAGGGAAGGCACAATGTCCAGTCCCCCTTCCCAGTTCACCCATAGTCGAGCCAATTGAGGCCTCCACAGTTGCCTCCACGGAGGCCCGATGTTCCAGGCCGTTCTGCCGGGTGATGTTGCTCCGGCGTTGGGAGAGTCCTCACAGCGGCTTTGGACACCTGGAACGGCTGCTTCCGTACTGGAGGCCCCGGCTTCCGAAGCCAACAGGGCCGCGCCGGTTGGAGCTCCACAACTGGCAATCTCGCTGAGAGATCCCAGGCTCCCGGTGAAAAGTCAGCGCTGCCGCCCGCAGCTCCGCGATGTTTTTATCGGCGTTCTCAGCTCACTGGAGTTCCAGCGCAGCGACCCGGGCAAGACATCGCCCGCTCCGCGATAGCGCTCCAGCACTGTGCCGCTGCCGAAGCCGAGGTTCTGGGCGGTCCCCAACCGGAAACGCCGCTCCAGGCCCGCTGGTAGGCCGCGAGGACGGGTCGACGGTGCAGCCCGGAGAAAAGCTGCCTCTCCGACCAGGTAGGGACCCTAGAAAAGCAGTTTTTCCCCCTTCCCCCCCCCCCCCCCCCCCCCCCCACATAAAAAGACTAGAACTCCAGACAAAAAACTCAACTAACTAAAAATAAAAAAGAGAGAAAAAACGGACAGCTGCAGGCTGGGCAGCCATACCATACAGGACAGCGCCCCCTAGGAAGGGTCCCATACCATACAAGACGGCGCCCCCATACCATACAGGACAGCGCCCCCTAGGAAGGGTCCCATACCATACAAGACGGCGCCCCCATACCATACAGGACAGCGCCCCCCTAGGAAGGGTCCCGAACTGAAACGTCACCTATTGCTTTTTAATATTTATATGTAACCTACCCCCCCCAATATTGATTTTATATTATTGACAAACTTGAATGGTTGGATTTCTACACCATTTGTCATTAAATGCTATCCCAACACAGACTGAGGTAGAAAATCTGCCCTAGGTTGAGCAGCTAGAAATGCAATTAGTTTCCTAATCAGGCCCCCTAATCAATACCTTCAGTTTCATGACCAAACACTTCATTTTGCTGTATCTTTTGGAATTTGTCGCAAGTGCGTTTCGAAGGTTGATGGAATACCTTTACCCCTTGGCCACCTTGTCGAAAAGAAGGCAATCGGGTTTATCTTTGCACTTAAATCTATACCAGCATTTTATATTCCCATTTTCTAATTTCTCTTCATTTACAGCATTACATCAGTTTATAAAGAATGTACATAGTACCCGACCACCCACTCTTTCCTTGTGCAATCATCTTGAAATCTCATGCTAGTTTATGCAACTCTTTTTCTTTCCAGCTCTTTGTTCTATTATCTATTGTTTTAATCTCCCCATTGCCAGTGCCCATTACATTTTGCCGTTATGTATAATTTATCTTTTGATTCCACGTTTACTTCTGTTCTTGGTAAATGGAATTCTTAATTCACATATATCACTCATTGTGTTTGAAGAGGTGACACAGATCTTGCATCAGTTTTCCCCCAACAATGTTCCTGCAGATTATTGTGCTTTTGTGTAGACCGAAAATCGTCACTGTAGATAACAATAAAAACTGTTGGAGGAACTTTATTGCTAAGAAAAGGTTCACCTGAGTGATGAATGCAGTGGTGAAATTGAACCGTTTGAACCTTTGTTCAAATAAAGGGCCCTCGCACCATTTTATGTGCAGATGGATGTGTGAAGAGACTGGATGTCCTTCATGAAGCTAATTGTGGCCTAGGGACTGTTGAAGTGTGAGAGGGCATCAGAGATGTTAAAGGTTTGATGGACTAATTAAGGGGAAGAACGAATTGAGGAGGATGGGGGAAACATTCTAGATGATAAGAACAACCTAATGCAATGGTCTGAAGAAGGGTCTTGACCCGAAACATCACCCATTCCCTCTCTCCAGAGATGCTGCCTGTCCCTGTAACGTTGCCTATTTCCTTCGCTCCATAGATGCTGCTGCACCCGCTGAGTTTCTCCAGCACTTTTGTCTACCTTTGATTTTCCAGCATCTGCAGTTCCTTCTTAAACATGCTGCCTGACCCGCTAAGTTTTGTGTCTACAGTGCAAACTAGCATCTGCAGTTGCTTCCTACACTAAAACAATGGATTTTCTTTGATAAATATACTATGCAGTGGAACTCCAGCATCTGCAGTCTCTTGTATCTTCAGATTACTTGATACAATATTTAATGATTCACTGCCCAGTTATATATGCCCAGCGGCAGTGGCCACGGCGCAGAGGGAGAATAAGAAGGGATGAGACAAAGACTTAAGACTTTTGCCTTCCACCACAGTGAGGAGATGCCTGGTGAACTCACTGTGGTGGATGTTAATTTGTGTTTATTGTGTGTTTTGTCATTTTTGCTATATGTAGGACTGCAAGGCAACAAAATTTTGTTCAGACTGCAAGGTCTGAATGACAATAAAGGCTACTTGTTACTTGTTACTATAAACAAATGGCAATGTGCCAAGTTATACAAAAATACTTAACACTACTGGCAATGAAAAGTATGGAATAAGAAAGTGACTTTCTACATCTTAGGGAGAAAGTTATGAATTTAAAGCAAACCGCGTTATCATACGAATATGAAGTTACTGAAAACATTGAGGTGATTATATTTAAATATTTGCTTACTGTATATGATCATTCCTCATTGGGAGGAGGCCGTGACTTAAAAATTACAGCTCTTATACAAATACAGTAGCACAGCGCCAGAGAAAAACCCGGGTTCAATCCTGACTATGGGTGCTGTCTGTATGGAGATTGTACGTTCCCCTCGTGACCTGCGCGGGCTTTCTCAGAGATATTTAGTTTCCTCCCACACTCCAAATATGTAAAGGTTTGTAGGTTAATTGGCTTGGTATAAATTGTCTCTAGTGTGTGTAGGATAGTGTTAATGTTCCGGGATCGTTGGTCAGTGCCGACTCGGTGGGCCGATGGGCCTATTTCCCCGCTGTATCTGTAAAATAAACTGAACTAAATACATAATAAGTGAGGTTGATCTTTTGAGTTTCATAGATTCGAGTCTCTTCTGGATAATGTGGTTATGGAAAACCCTCTGATCCCTATCTTTCTGAACTAAATTGGTCTACTGATCCCAATCTAAATGAAAGTTAAAATTCTTTGTTGCAGGCTGGACTAATTAATGTATTTATCATTTGGAGCACTGAGTGTCTATTGGAACTTGCACATTTGTTAATTGTCAAACTTGGTCCTCGTGCTTTTTCTCTAGCCACATTAACCACTTATCACTACTACAGTTTGCATGCAGCTGCCACAGTAATACACTAATTAGGATTTTTGGGTCAATTATGCTCCAGATTTGTACACTCTTAACATCACTGCGCATGCCCAACAACACTGCCTATTACTCAGGTTTTTATTCATCATTAAAAAATATATCTGGCTACATTGGAGTCTCAATGAACTATTACTGTTATTGAATCTAAATGTTATTTTCATTTTTTTTAAATCGGACTGTTTTGTTACTTG
The DNA here is from genome assembly GCF_028641065.1 of Leucoraja erinaceus. Classification (NCBI taxonomy): domain Eukaryota; kingdom Metazoa; phylum Chordata; class Chondrichthyes; order Rajiformes; family Rajidae; genus Leucoraja; species Leucoraja erinaceus. The sequence continues at coordinate 54,502,351 of NC_073390.1, forward strand.
AAATGTAATGTAAATTGCACCATTTTTGCACGTGCATTTGCAAAGAACCTTAAGTTTTGTGTTCATCATACATAAGATTTTACAAGTTGCAACTGAATAGTTTGAAAAAGCATATGAATGGATGTTTACAATTTACAATCGGGGAGGACGTTAAAAAAATAATTGATTCTCCTTATGGGGAGAAGTCCAAAAGCGATAAGAATTATGTTAAACTATACATTGAGCTCGGCAAATTCGCCCTTGAAGGATTCACAAATCATTATCCAAAAATTTGAGATATTGACTAAAATTTACGTGCTTACAATTTATGTGGAAAAATAGTAAATACAATCTTATTTTAATGATACAGCTTTGCCTAATAAAACATGCAATATGGACTGTTTGCTGGGAATGCAACCCACCTTCCATTACACGAGTTCCCCTTTTAACTCGCAAGAAATAGTGTTTTGTGGAGATCAGCTTAGTCAACAATTAGATATAATTTAACTGACTGTGTCATTGATTCATTAAGGTGTATGGTTCTTGGATCTCTGAAATAATATGGATCATTATATGCTGCCAGTTAGGCAGCTGAAGAACCGTTTGCATATTACGACTGCACTTCTTTTCTTTTTAAATACAAGTAATTCTGTGATAATGTGATTACGATCAGTTATGTTCCTAAGACATCGTGTTATAGAAAATCGCATTTAGAAGAACAATTGTGTCAATGGGGAAAAGTGGGTTAGGTGCGTATTTCATCCCCTGCAGAAACTTCAGAAAGAATCATTTTAATTTTTGTTTCTGCAAGCTAAGTATATTACATAGTTGAATAGAGTGAATGTTTGTCATTTTCAATGGGCACCTGAGGCTAATAAGACACATGAGTCTTAGGGACAATGGTGTTACATATGATTACATAGAAACAGTTTTCTCTCCCTTAGACAGCTTTTTCTCCACTTGTCAATTTCCAAAGTAACTTTTAAATAGTTCTTTAGTTTCCGATTAAAATCATGTTACAACCAATTCAGTCCATGTAATCCAAATGAGATTTTCTAATTCATCAATCACCAACCAATTCTCAGAATGGAAACACATGTTATAGTATAACTATCTATAGTTCTTCTGTATATTAACTGGCGGGCAAATTCCTATTTTAAAGGTAAGATTTTGTTGATATCCATGCAAAATCCTCAAATGTGTACAGTATTTATTCATAGTTTTCTGAAATTGTTTTTGCCTTTCATTCGCAGGTGGAAAAGTCGGGTTCACAATGCCATTTCCATTTGGCAAGTCACATAAGTCTCCAGCAGACATTGTGAAAAATCTGAAGGAAAGCATGGCAGTATTAGAAAAACAAGATATTTCTGACAAAAAGGCAGAAAAGGTATAGTATGGTCAAAATTGATTCATTTTTTGATTAATTTCAGAATTACTTTGTTTACTAATTTTTTCCAATGACATTTTATACATAATATACATAAAATTGAGCTTCAAAGGTAGAAAACTGAAGTTGTGAAAGTCATTTGATATTCGAAGAAACAAAGCCCTTGCTTGCATTAATGCTTTACATTTGCAATTTTGGAATTGCAATTATTATACATGACATTCCAGAGGAGTAATCAAGCTTCTGCAACTCTGAGATATTTTGGACATATGTGTGCAAGATTTGTATACTCATTCTTTAGGAAGCATTAATTCGCTTTGAACTGAATGCATCAATATGGTGACATCTTTGTCAGACATCCATGGAAAATAGGGGTCTCAATTAGTCAAGTATGTTGGTTCACCAAGCGCTAAATATGTAGTAGTGCAGTAATAAAATATTATGCAATACAGCACACTCTATTCTGTATGCAGGAAATTAAATGACACTAAATATTTCACATATCATTGTAGAACTGCTTGCATTTTCACCTAATACTACAGATTTAGCATTCATAGCAAAAGGATTTGAGTATAAGAGCAGCGAGGTTTGCAGTTGTGCAGGGTCTTGGTGAGACCACACCTGGAGTATTGTCTACAGTTTTGGTCTCCTAATCTGAGGAAAGACATTCTTGATTATTCCCGATGTTGGGTAAGTCCAGAACAAGGGGTTACAGTTTAAGGGTAAGGGGGAAATCTTTTAGGACCGAGATGAGAAAAACATTTTTTACATAGAGAGTGGTAAATCTGTGGAATTCTCTGCCATAGAAGGTAGTTGAGGCCAGTTCATTGGCTATATTTAAGAGGGAGTTAGATGTGGCCCTTGCGGCTAAAGGGATCAGGGGCTATGGAGAGAAGGCAGGTACAGGATACTGAGTTGGATGATCAGCCATGATCATATTGAATGGCGGTGCAGGCTTGAAGGGCCGAATGGCCTACTCCTGCACCTATTGTCTATGTTTCTATTACATTCAGTAATTTAATGTTTGTGTACTGCTATAATTAAGGCAGCTTTGGCTCGAGAGGAATCTACACCATTTGTTGGTGAAAATGTAGAGCAGAAGCTTTTTTCAAAAGCTTGAAGTATATTAAGCTATTTTTGCAGAATGTTCTTGTGGACTTACAGTAGCATCACTTGGAGAATAACTGGATATTTTCTTATCAAATTTCTATGAATGGTTCCAGTGATGTGAATGTAGATGTGAATGTATTGCCATGTTTGAATTTGGCCACAGATTTTGTTTTCGCATCAACAGTTTTGTTTGACATCACGATCAAGTTCATACTTCAAGGTTGATTACTTGGCAGTCAGGGGTACAGTGTGTTTGCCCTCGGGTGGACAGCCATGTTGCAGTTATAAACAACATTTCCATTATAAAATGGGCATACTCTGCATCTACATATCAATTCAGGCAGCACCTGTGGAAAGCGGAGGGTATTATTATATCAAGGACTTGTGAAAACGGTAAAAGGCCATTGGTGAGTTCTTCTCGCCACAGATGCTCCCATTTTGTCATTCCTATTTCCAGCATCAATGGTATAATGCGGTTTGAATGTTGCATCTGTTATTTATTATTTGATGGGTTGATGTTTGCAGTGAGAGCCAGCATTCAAACGTATAGGATCACATAATTCTCAGTCCCAGATAATTAGAGCACTCCTGGTGAAACAATTCATTTTGCATTTGATTGTCTGTACATTGTCCAGAGGAGTAAAGTTGGCCAGTACTGGCAAGCATTGATTTAGTATGTATTTCTCATTCCAGTGACAGTATGCTTTGCAGAATTTTACTGGGAATCCACACGTTAGGTGTGAATGCTAGAGGCCCAACCAAATGTATTCTCCTTAGTCATTGAGAATGTTGCTATTGCAGAATTGTTCAGAGTATTTTGTGTGATAGCATTTCCATTCCAGCTAGCTTTGGGATCAACAGCAATTGATTCAGTTCAATTTTCAAATGAAAATTTGTAATGGGTTAAGCTGCAGAGCACAAATCTGATGGCTGGTATCTTGGCTATGGATGACGAATGGCTGATGTAGGCAGCAGGAACCCATTCATTTGAATGGTATCAATGAACATGATTTTAAGCTTTGTAAGTGGTTTCGTCAATTCTTTTTACTTCGTTTTCAATTTCTTTTAGCGAATTCAAAAAATAAACTTTCATTTATTTGAACTAATTTTTAATGGCGAGATTTAAAATTGTTCAAAGGTCTTCAACCACCATGAGCTATCTAAAGACAATCAAAGCATTTAAGAGGTGAAGCCAGATGATCCATTGCCTAAAGCACAGTTAGCACAGACCTTGAACTTTATTCGAGGTGCTGAGCCACAAGTGGTAAAGGGCCTGTCCCACTTATGCGACCTTGGCTCGCAAATTATGCGACCTCGTGGTAGCTTGATGCTTATGGGCACCGTATGGCCGTGTGGGGCCGGTCCCACTTAGAAGCGCGGAGTTGTGCGGGGCTCCAAAATTCTTTCAGTGGCCGAAATCATTGCGCGCCAACGGCCTGTCGGCATGCAGGCGCATTGCGGTCGTACACAGCGTCTTGTCGTCGTACGCAGCGTCTTGACGGCGTACGCCTAGCGCATGGCATTGCACGATGACGTCACCGCCCGGTGTGGCGTTGCACGATGACGTCACCGCCCGGCGTGGTGTTGCGTGATGACATCACCACCCGACGCCGTGTGATGCCCAAATTCAGTCGGCCTGCCTCCTGCCCAGCTGATTGGTAAGCATGACGCAAATGACGTCACCGGTGAACTTAGCACGAACTCCGCTTCCGTTTGGTCGCGCCAAACGCACGCAATCGCATGCAAGTGGGACAGGCCCTTTAGTGTGACAGGAAATAAGGCAGGGATGTGGAAGGGTTGAGCAAGATTATGCCCAATGTTACCAACAATACTTGAAGGTAACAATAAGGAACTTAAAATTACGAAATTGCATCCTATCTAAATGTTACAACAGGGAGAATTTTGAAGAATGAGCGATCTCATTGAAACCAAAATTTTCTTGATAGGGTTCATGTAGCAAGGATGTAGCTGAGGATCTAGAACCAGGGTCTATTGTCATGGAATAGTATGCCTTTTAGGAACTGAGGAGTTTCTTCATTTGAAAGACACTGGTCCATTGACATTCACAACCGTCAAGGACTGTGGATCTTTGGCCATTAAGTTCATTCAAGACGATGGTTGATGCATTTCTGAGTAAAAGGATAATTAAGGAGAATGCCACCTGAATGGAAGATTAACTCAAAGTATAACTGCAGCCATGAAACTTCAACATATGCTTTGTTGATTTTGCTTAATAGTTCATTTTAAACAGAAACCACTGCTCTAATAAATTGGATCAGCTCACTTAATACCATGCCCAATAAGTTCAAATCATGTATATAGTGATCAAAGCTGCTTGAATTCCTTTGGCCTTGACATTCAGAAACATTGGATGAAATGTGTTGTTTGTGAAGCTGTCCCATTAACAGTTGCTCAATGTGAAACGGTGATGCATTAAATTTAATGAGAAGTTTATTATAATTTTGTGATTAATTGGTTTTTCATGATTTCACACTCAATTCAAAATTTCACAGCACATTAATTGTTGCTCAGCATTTTAAAATTATGTTTGATAATTTGAATAATACGTGTTATTTTTCTCTCGTGAATAAGTTGTGCGCAAAGTCTAAACTAAATATTAAATACAGTCCGTCACTATAATTGATCTCATCTCCTTTATACTTTATTTTTGATTCCAATAATCCACATGAAAAAAGTGTGAGTGGCAATACAGGTGCACAACCTTTTATCCGAAAGCCTTGGGACCAGACACTTTTCGTAATTCAGAATTTGTCGGTCTTCGGAATGGAATTTTTTTTGCGTAGATTTTAATGGCTGGCTCAGTGGTAGAGTGTTCGGCTCATATCCGCAAGGTCGCGAGTTTGCGCCTTGATCCCGGCAGTTACTCGGTCGCGAGCTTGAGTCTTCAATGTGGTTTTTTTTTGCAGAATAAATGTTTGTATGAAATGCAGTGTAGGAGAGGTGTACTGACTGTGTGGGCAGAACTTTGGAAGTGATTGCCCACCAGTCTAAAAAGCCGCTGTGTCTCCCTGTCCCTGGGATAGCAGGGGGCGATCAAACAGCACAATACCCCCCTCCCCCTCCAACTCCAGAGGAATCCGCTCCCCGATGGGCCGCTACGGCGATAAGTGGCAGTTTACCCACAGCCCGAGCTGCGCCTCCTCATCCGCCACCCCAAGACTTACCTTGCACACCATCAGGTTCTGCCCCTACGTGTTCCTCTGGAGTTGGAGCGGGGCTGGGCTGGAGTTGCTGCTGGCTGTGGGTCTCTGGGATCTCCGTCCTTGCAGTGGGCCTGGGGGTCGCTGTCCCGTTGGTCCTGACGTCTCCGGCCACCCCCCTGGACTGGAGCTGAGACTGGGAACTGTACCGCCCTTGCCCCCTCCCTCTGCAACTGCAAACAACCCCACTCTCCTGCAAGGGCGGTACAGTTCCCGGAGGATAGCAGGTGGCCGGAGACGTCAGGATCAACAGGAACCAGCTCCCCGATGGGCCCCTACGATGCCCCGAGCTGCGCCCCGTCATCCGCAACCCAGGTTCCCCTGTAGTTGGAGCGGGGCTGGGCTGGGCTGCTGTTGGCTGTGGGTCTCTGGGTTCTCCGTGCTTGCGGTGGGCCTGGTGGTCGACGTCCAATTGGTCCTGACGTCTCCGGTGACTGCACTGGCCTGCAGCCATCGCCGACTTGAAGACAGTGCAAAGCCCCCGCGCCGGTGCAATGAGCGGGGAGCTGGAGAGGGGAGGGATGGGGTCACACACATGGCCGGGGAGCAGAGGGGTGTAGGTGGGGTGAAACTGAAGGGAGCGACAATCTGCTGCTGCCTACACTGTGTATCGTGTCTACCGTGGGAACTTTTAACTCAGCGGGCAGACAGCAGCATATTGTCAATTATTAACCCTCCCGCGCAATATACTCTCACCTTCTCTTTTATGGATGGGGATTTAGTTCCCCTTTCTTCGAGGACCGACCGGAGGTTCCGCTGTCACCTCTGCGGGCCGCCCTCGGTGAACGTCCTGTCTCCCTGTCCCTGGGATAGTAGGGGGCGATCAAACTGCACAATACCCCCCTCCAACTCCAGAGGAATCCGCTCCCCGATGGGCCGCTATGCCGACAAGTGGCAGTTCGCCCACAGCCCGAGCTGCGCGACCCAAGAACAAGACGTTATTCTTGCACACCATCAGCTTCTGCCCATACGGGGAGCGTGTTCTTCTGGAGTTGGAACGGGGCTGGGCTGGAGTTGCTGATCTGGGATCTCCGTGCTTGCAGTGGGCCTGGGGGTCGGTGTTCCGTTGGTCCTGACGTCTCCGGTGACTGGCACTGTGCTGCTAGCATCGCGACGTGAAGACAGTACAAAGCCCCCGCGCCGGTGCAATGAGCGGGGAGCTGGAGAGGGGAGTGAAGGGGTCACACACATGGCCGGGAAGCAGAGGGGTGTAGGTGGGGTGAAACTGAAGGGAGCGACAATCTACTGCTGCCTGCACGCTGAGTTAAAAAGTTACCACGCAAGACTCACGATACACTGTGTATCGTGTCTACCGTGGGAACTTTTTAACGCAGCTGGCAGGTAGCAGCATATTGTCAATTATTAACCCTCCCGCGCAATATACCCTCATCTTCTCTTTTATGAATGGGGATTTAGTTCCCCTTTCTTCGAGGACCGACCGGAGGTTCCGCTGTCACCTCTGCGGGCCGCCCTCGGTGAACGTTTTCAAGGACCTTTCTTCAAGGACCGAAAAAATGTCGCTATTCGGAGGTTTTCGTTATTTGGATCGTCGGATAAAAGGTTGTGCACCTGTACTGAATTATTTCTTTTAAGTAAAGTCAATTAAATATCAAAGTACACATAGTGATGGTGTTGGTGAGTTCTGTTTTATTTGCAAAAGGTGGAGGTTTTGTTGGCAATAAAGGTAGTAAGATTGTTTACATGGCAATGTATGTAAACATACTAAATCATTCCTAAGATTATATTGTTGGAGCTGATCAGCATAGTGCTGTGGTGGAAATGTATTGGTGATTTGGACAGGTTCAATGACAATTTAGCATAGAAGCAGGCCCTTCAGCCCACCTTGTTTTTGCTGAGAATGATGGCATTCTGGGCTCATCCCATTTGCCCACATTTGGCTCGTACCCCTCTAAGCCCTTCTTATCCATGTATCCACCCAAATGTGTTTTGCAAGTTGTAATTGTATCTGCTTCTGCAGTGGGGTTATGGATTCATGGGTGCTAATGTGAATTAGCACTTAAAGAAAACGGTTTAAGAAATGTTTAAAGAAATTGCTTAAAGAAAATGGACAAAATTAATGTTGTACCCAGATTACTATGTTTCCAGGGAGAGCACTTACTGATCATGTCTTATGATTGTTTTAGATGGGATACTGGGTATTCATGGAGGTCTTAACTGCCGGTTGGTTACTTTCGGCCCTGACTTGAAAAATGTTGAATTTGTAACCCCCTTTATGCTGTTGAGATTATATCATAGGGCATTTAGTTCAACAGTGCTAGAACAATCCTTGTACAAATATTTGTGATCCTTTCAAGTTTGGACTGAATTATTATTTGATCAGCTTACGGCTCTTGTTTAAAGCAGTTTATTTTATGAATCATATGTATGTAACATTTGCATGTGTAACCTATGGAAAGTTTGAAGAAAATATGACAACGAAAATGGGCTCGTGTTGAATTGATTTTGGAAAAAATCAGTTGTTGCTGGTATAGTACCTCTTCACAACACATTTTACATTTGTCTTGGGTTTGTCTGGCTGTCAATGCCCAGTATACAATGCGTTTAAATCTAAAGCTTGCATTGCTCCAGTGTAGTGACTAATCTGCGGATAAGGGAATGTCCAATCAAATCAAAAGAACAATGTTAAACTCTCCCCCTTCTGGAATTGTATTTCATATAGAATTAGGTGAACTGTAAAGAATGCATTATGATCTCATAAGCATAGCACAGTGAACTAGTTCCAAAAACTAAACCAAGATGTAACAGCTGAAGATAAGGGTTTGTGACATTCCATGAATCGTGGCATGCATTGATAACGCAAGTTTCAAGGAAGTTATATTTATCAAAAATACATAGGTCCACTGCTGATTTTCCAGTATCAACTGGTTCAGTGCCTCCTTTTGGTCATAAGTGATAGGGGACGAATTAGGCCATTCAGCCCATCAAGTCAACTCTGCCATAAAATCTTGTCTGATCGATCTCTCCCTCCTAACCCCATTCTCCTGCCTTCTCACCCGTACTAATCAAGAATCTATCTATCTCTGCCTTAAAAATATCCATTAACGGCCTCCACAACCTTCTGTGGCAAAGAATTCCACAGACTCACCGCCCACATCTCCTTCCTAAAGGAACGTCCTTTAATTCTGAGGCTATGACCTCTGGTGTGGTGAAAAGGGACCACATCACCCCAATTCTGGCCTCTCTCCAGTGGCTCCCTGTGCGGTTCTGAATCAATTTCAAGCTCCTTCTTTATGTCTACAAAACTTTCCCGAACCTACATCAAAAATCTGCTTACCCACCACACCACCTCCAGGACCCTCAGATTGACCGACTTGGGGTTACTGACTGTCTAGGCATAAGCTCAGGGGCGACCGCGTTTTTGCGGTTGCAGCTCCTAGACTATGGAACAGCATCCCTCTTCCCATCAGAACTGCCCCCTCCATCGACTCTTAAGTCTAGACTTAAAACTTATTTCTACTCTCAAACCTTTCTTGAGGTGCTCTGCGGGAGCGCTGTATGTGTGTATCTAGGTATGTATTGCTGATCTATGTACCACTGTATGTAACACGTTAGTACCTGCACCAATGTAAAGCACTTTGGTCAACGAGAGTTGTTTTTAAATGTGCTATAGAAATAAAATTGACTTGACTTGACTTGGTCCTCGACTTTCCCACTAATGGAAACATCCTCTCCACATCAACTCTATCCAGGCCTTTCACTATTCGGTAAGTTTCAATGAGGTACCCCCTCATCCTTCTAAACTCCAGCAAGTATAGGTACAGTGCCGTCCAATGCTCATCGTATGTTAACCCACTAATTCCTGGGATTATTCTTATAAATCTCTGGACCCTCCCCTGAGCCATTACATCCTTCCTTAGATATGGTACCCATAATTGCCCACAATACTCCAAATGCAGCCTGACCACGCGTTATAGAGCTCAGCATTACATCCCTGTTTTATATTCTAGCCGTCTTCAAATGAATGCTAGCATTGCGTTTGCCTACAGATTTGGCTTGCAAATTAACTTTTTGGGAATCCATAAATCCGGACAAAATTTCGAGAGAGCAATTGAAATCCCTCCGGAAGTCCCCTCGAATATGTGGCGCCCAGGCCGGGTGAGGTGGCCAACCTTAACCTTGTCTGAACTTCCAAGCCGATTGGCGGGTGATATTTGCCCCGTGCGGCAGGTGCACTGGAACTCCGGCCCGGCTGGAGCAGGCAGATCGGCGGGATGAATTTGTCACCTTCCACGGCCGACTTTACAGTCTTGTATCTTGCCAAGGCCCCCAAGGACATGACCTCTGTTGGTCTGAGGGAGTTGGTCAAGGCACAGCATATGGAATTTAACTTGCACAAGTGCGATGTGTTACATTTTGATAAGCTATACTAGGACAGGACTTGCGCAGTAAATGGTAAGGCCCTGTAGTGTTGTAGATCAGAAGCATCTGGGGGTACAAGTACATAGTTTCGTGAAGACAAGGAGACGGGATGGTGAAGAAGGCATTTGGCACACTTACCTTCATTGGTCAAGACATTGTGTACTGGAATTGGGACATCATATTGAAACAATACGAGTCGTTTGAGAGACAGCATTTGGTGTTTGTGTACCCAGTTCCAGGAAGGATGCAAAAATAAACAGGGATGTTACTGGGACCAAGTCTAAAGAGAGACTGGATAGGGTGGGACTTTTTTCCCTGGAGCATATGAAGTTGAGAGTGTAACCTCATCGAGGTGTATACAATCATGAGAGGGGTAGGCACGTTTTTTTTCCCAGGGTACGAGGGTCTAAATCTGGAGGACATAGATTTAATGCGGGAAGGGAAAGAAAAGGCAATGAGGCAATTCTTACACACACAGGGTGGTGGGTGTAGAACAAGCTGACAGAGAGCTGTGAAAGTGGGTGCAATGTGCTAGCAAGTAGGATTAGTATAGGTCGGTACTCGATATTCAGCATGGGGGACAGTGAGCCAAAGTGCTTGTATCTGGTGTATGACTGACTCTTGTCTCTCATGCTGCACCCACGATTCAATGGCATTCTTCAATAAAAATGGGGATAATTCTGGTCCGGTAATTCCTGCTAAATTTATCCTTTAATCATCACCTAAAATAACTGCCTATTAAATAGCGGTTTGTGTAGTTCGGCTGCATTGCTAAATGCCTGTACTAACTAACAGTAGTGGGGCACTTCATGTGTTTACTTGGCTATAAAGTGCTTTTGGCATGACTTGAATTTATGAAATGCTCTCATTTTTCTGTCCAAATATTGGATGATAAAAAAAATAAACATTTCTTATTTTGTTTAATTGAGAGATCTGAATGGGAAAGGAAATGTCTTAATATTAGACTAATAATACTAATAATAATGGGGGTAGGGTATTGACATAATTAGAGAACTGGTTGGCAGACAGGATGCAAAGAGTAGGAATTAACGGGTCCTTTTCCGAATGGCAGGCAGTTACTAGGCTCAGTGCTGGCATCCCAGTTATTTACAATATATATATTAATGATTTAAGTGAGGGAATTAAATGTAACATCTCCAAGTTTGCGGATGATACAAAGCTGGGTGGCAGAGTGAGCTGCGAGGAGGATGCCATGAAGCTGCAGGGTGACTTGGGAAGTTTGGGTGAGTGGGCAGATGCAAGACAGATGCAGTGTAATGTGGATAAATATGAGGTTATCCACTTTGTTGGCAAGAACAGGAAGGCAGATTATTATATGAAAAACTTGTCCATGCATTTATCTTCAGCAGGCTCGACTACTGTAACAGTGTCTTTACAGGTCTCCCTAAAAAGTCGATCAGACAGCTGCAGTTAATTCAGGACGCTGCCGCTCGAGTCCTCACTGAGACCAAAAAAGTAGATCACATTACTCCAGTTCTGAGGTCTTTACACTGGCTTCCTGTCTTTCAAAGAATTGATTTCAAAATACTTCTATTTCACAACACATAATAATCCTCCGCCATTTTCGCCACCTCCAACGTGACCCCACCACTCGCCACATCTTCCCATCACCCCCCCATGTCTGCCTTCCGCAAAGACCGCTCCCTCCGCAACTCCCTTATCAATTCTTCCCTTCCCTCCCGTACCACCCCCTCCCCGGGCACTTTCCGTTGCAACCGCAAGAAATGCAACACCTGTCCCTTCACCTCCCCCCTCGACTCCATTCAAGGTCCCAAGCAGTCGTTCCAGGTGCGACAAAGGTTCACCTGTATCTCCTACAACCTCATCTACTGCATCTGCTGCTCTAGGTGTCAGCTGATTAAAATCGGGGAGCCTAAGCGGCGGTTGGGCGATCGTTTCGCCGAACACCTCCGCTCAGTCCGCAATAAGCTACCTGAACTCCTGGTGGCTCAGCACTTCAACTCCCCCTCCCATTCCCAATCCGACCTCTCTGTCCTGGGTCTCCTCCATTGCCAGAGTGAGCAACACCGGAAATTGGAGGAACAGCACCTCATATTTCGCCTGGGCAGCTTGCATCCTGATGGCATGAATGTTGAATTCTCCCAATTTTGCTAGCCCTTGCTGTCTCCTCCCCTTCCTTAACCCTCGAGCTGTCTCCTTCCATCCCCCCCGCCCTCGGTCTCCTCCTCCTCCCCCTTTTTCCTTCCTTCTTCAGACTGATGGGGGATGGGAGGGGAGAAGGGTTTCGGCCCGAAACGTCGCCTATTTTCTTCGCTCCATAGATGCTGCTGCACCCGCTGAGTTTCTCCAGCAATTTTGTGTACCTTCAAAATACTACTGTTGGTTTACAAAGCACTGAATGGTTTAGGGCCAAAATACATTTCTGATCTTCTGCTTAGCTACGAACCACCCAGACCTCTCAGATCGTCTGGGACAGGTCTGCTCTGTGTCCCCAGAGTCAGAACTAAACATGGAGAGGCAGCATTTAGTTTTTATGCACCACATATCTGGAACAAACTCCCAGAAAACTGCAGATCTGCTGCAACTATCAGCTCTTTTAAATCTAGACTGAAGACTTTTCTGTTTGCCGCTGCCTTTCAGTAAACAATACAATTTATTAATTACCTATATTGCACTGTAACTTCTATTCCTGGTTTTATTCTATTTTAAATATTTTATTTGATTGCTTTTAATTTTGTAATTATTTTATCTGAATAATCTAATAATCGTTTTACATCTAAATGTCATTTCATATGTGTTTCTTTCCAATGCTTATAATGTTTTATGTAAAGCACTTTGAATTACCTTGTTGTTGAAAGGTGCTATACAAATAAACTTGCCTTGCGTTGAATTGTGTCAGATTAGGAGAAGGGGGTGAAATGAGACCTGGGTGTTCTTGTACATCGGTCACTGAAAGTAAGCATGTAGGTACAGCAGGCAGTGAAGAAAGCTAATGGCCTTCATAGCGAGAGGATTTGAGTTTTGGAGCAAGGAGGTCCTACTGCAGTTGTACAGGGCCACGATGAGACCACACCTGGAGTATTGTGTGCAGTTTTGTTCTCCGAATTTCAGGAAGGACATTCTTGCTATTGAGGGAGTGCAGCGTAGGTTCTCCAAGTTAATTCCCAGGATAGCGGGACTGACATCTGATGAAAGAATGGGTCGACTGGCCTTACATTCACTGGAATTTAGAAGGATTAGAGAGGATCTTATAGAAACATAAAATCCCTAAGGCATTCGAAGGCTAGATGCAGGAAAAAAAATTCCCGATGTTGGAGAAGTCCAGAACCAGGGATCATAGTTTAAGAATAAGGGGTAGGCCATTTGGGACTGAGATGAGGAAAATCCTTTTCATCCAGAGAGTTGTGAATCTGTGGAATTCTCCGCCACAGAAGGCAGTGGAGGCCAATTCACTGGATGTTTTCAAGAGAAAGTTAGATTTACATATTAGGGCTAATGGAATCAATGGATATGGGGAGAAAGCAGGAACAGGGCACAGATTTTGAATGATCAGCCATGATCATATTTGTAAACAAGAGATTCACACGACATGTAATCCAAGATCATCTTTAATCGTTATACAAACTATAGCAGTCCAGTAGATTGTTAGTTGTCAGAGCATCCTGACTACTTCCAGAACTGAGCAGCGTAGGAAGTAGGTGTTAATATAAATGGTGCAGTAAGGTGGTGTTAGTGATGCTAACCTATTATGATTGGTTGTTATGCATAAACCAATCTACAATGTTGAATCGCACTGCTGGCTCATAGGGCCGAATGGCCTACTCCAGCATCTATTTTCTATGTTTTTAGACAGTTATAACATTTTGTTTATGTACATTTTGGCAGTTAGAATTAGATTGTAAACAGATATGGCTACTGCACTTTTTGAGAAAGGAGGGATTTGGGTTTGGGATTTTGATGCATAATTTATTTCTGCATTGCCAGATTACACTGTGTATGAAAATACTGCTCAATGTTATTTTCTCAATGCTATCTTTTGAGCATGAGTATAGTGAATCTCCAGTGGTTGAAATCCCAGATCAGTAATCCAGAACCTGGACTAATAAACCAGAAACACGATTTTGTTCACTGATAGATATGCTGCACTGTAATTCTTAAATTCTTACCTAGTCCAACCAAGCCTTACAATGAATAAGCCAAGTTAAATAGGAACGGGTACATAATGTTATTAGGAATTAACTATATTTGGATCCAAGGTTTCTAAATCTGTAGTTTGTTGCATGCAAAAAAAGAGAAGTGAATGTACTTGTCCAAAATGCTTTCTTTTTCTATTTAAATTTGACTTATTTTTAAATGTAAGCAATTATACTCCATTGGTGAGCAAGAGTTGGGTGTCACAACATGATCAGTCATTTTAGTGTTGTCAGCAATGGAAAGTATTCTAAAGCAATGCGTTTCAAATGCAGAGGGTGATTTTTACAGGGCAATTAAGCTGAGAGGTATTGGAATCTAACTAAAATTAAACTCTCCAGAACACTTCTTTTAAAATCAATTCATTTAAATATACACTGCTTGTAAAATGTAGCTCGGGCAAAATATATACATGTATTCATATTCCTTTACTTTTTTTATTTGATCTTCAATTTAATGCAATCCTTCATAATCCCTGTCTATTTTGTTACATCTTGGATATGAAGGGAAATTACTGGTATGATTTGTATTTCAAAGCAGATGAGTAATAGACTATAGACTTAACATACATTTATAATAAATATAGATGTAATGGTCAGCCTGACTTTCCTTTTGATGGATGTATTTTTCATATGGTGGTCCATAAGACATAGACATAGATTTAGACCAGATTCAGCCCATTGAATCATGGATGATCTATTTTACCTTCTCAACCCCATTCTCCTGCCTTCTCCCTTAACCTCTGATGCCTTTCATAGTCGAGAACTATCAATCTCTGCTTTATAAATCCCCAATGTCTTGGACTCCCCCGCTGTTGGTGCCAATGAATTCCACAGATTCACCACCCTCTGCCTAAAGAAATTCTTCCTCATCTCCATTTACGTCCTTTTATTCTAAGGTCGTGTCCTCTGATTCTAGACTCTCGCGTTACTGGACTCGTCCACTCTATCTAGGCCTTTTATTATCTGAAAGGGTTTCATGAGATTTTCCTCTCATCCTTCTAAACTCCAGCGAGTACGGGCCCAGTGCGTTCAAAAGCTCTTCTTATATTAACCCAATCATTCTCATAAACCTCTTCTCGATCCTCTCCTGAACCATCATTTCCTTCCTCACATATGGGGCCCAAAATTGCTCTCAATATTGCAAATGGAGCCCACCAGTGCCTTATAAAGTCTCAGTATTGCATCCTTGCTCTAATATTCTGGCCCTCGCAAAATGAATGAGAGCATTCATTGCCCTTGCCTTCCTTACCGTTGACTGAACCTGGAAATGTTGTGTTCTGCAGCTTACTCTTCTGAACTGCAGGTTCATGAGTCTTTTCTCTCAGCCAGCAGGAGTGTTACTTTGGATTCTGAGCTCCCCAGCGTTAAGCCACTCATCCACAAGAGGCAAAGCCCTTATCCTGTTACTTTGCTGACAATTTGCAGCTGAGTGACGTTGCCTCTGGATGTGAAGACGATACTATGGCCAAAGTTGCAGTCTTACACAGGGGGAATTGACTGTTTTATCACCGGTTAGATATTTTAAAACCACAGTTTTAGGCTTTCCCTGTGTGGATTACACCTACGTTGTGTCAAATAGAATGTTTTAAATATATATCTTTTAAGTTATTCACTTTTCAGGAACATTGTTTTTAACTCGGTGAAAATAGTAAATGAAAATTAATAATCAGTACGTGAATGCACACTGAGTTGATAACAATAGATTAAGGCACAAAGGGAAAATTGTACATATCGGTAAATTTTCCGGAAATGTATTTTGTATAGATTACCCCCCCCCCCCCCCCCCCCCCCCCCCCCCCCTACCATCCCCCACTATCCCGACCGGAAACTGAAAGAGTTTAATTTGGTCAAGTTTGGTTTGGAACTAAAAATGGAGATTTGCTGAATGTTTTACTGGTTTTACGGAGGTAGTGATGTGTGGGGCCACTAGGGAGGTGTTTTGTTTCCACATTCCCTCCTCGACCTGTACTTTATGCGCCCTTCCTGGCTCTCCTGATACATTTCCTATCAGTTGTACAGTTGTAGCTTTACCTTGCAACGGCCCAAATAAATCGCTCATCTCAGCATTGCATCCAGTGGGATCATAGAAGTGGGTAACATGTGGATTTGGGATGTCTCCTAGCGTGGGGGATGGTGGGAGATCAATTGCCCACCACTGAGAAGTGGGGAAATGGGAATACAACATTTGTCTAGTCTGTAGGTGTATCCTGCTGTCAGAGCAGGTGATTCCTGCTTTCAATCCCCATGAACAAGTCTCTTCCCGCTAGATTGCATCCAAGGTGTGGGGTAACAGAGAAGGCGAGGGTGCACTGTTCCTGGCCATAAGTAACAGTGAGAGGTTAAGCAAGGGGGTAGCATCTCGTTTTCCCGTCCAACCCAGAGAGGCGAGTTACATTATCGGACAGGGGAACTACCCGATACCCCACAAGGTCCTGATCTAGGTTTGGGAAATTGCCCTGGTATCAATCAAAAATGGAACTGGCATCCCCAAGCATCATGTTTACTGTGGGTTTTTCATGGGGGTTGGCAATCAGGGGAAAGAGGCGCTTCGCAGGGGTGCAGGTGGGTCTCTGGTAAAAGGGATTGTTGGTAGTGTGTAGGGTACGTTTGTATTCTTCATGTGTTCCCCTTCCCTCTCCTTCTATGGAGCAACAGTCCCATTATGAACCACATTAGCCTGCCCACCGTTACACTAAACTACTCCCTTTCTTCATTTTAACTTCTCACTCCAACAAGAGATGACTTTTGAAATTTAAAGGCACTGCAAGCCTTAGACCTCCCAGTCCTAGTTCACAAAGTCTCCCAGGGGAATGTCCTAGGTTGCAAATTCTGCACATTGGTCCCCACAGAATCAAAGATTGCCTTTGTTGCTGTCTGCTTTTTAGAGACGAACTTTGACAAAACGTCACCCATCCTCCTCCAGAGATGCTGCCCGACCTGCTGAGTTACTCCAGCATTTTATGGCTATCTTTGGTATAAACCACCATCTGCAGTTCCTTATTTCTACATTTTGCTAAATAATGTGTTTGCTACAAAGCCCCACCATTGCCTTTGCTGTGAAATAGCTGGCAAAATCTCATGAGTGCGACTGGTGCAACTAATTTCTCAAAAGAGAGCTTTTGTGATGTGCTATCTTAAATGGTACAATAAATGAAACTAGTCCTGTTCCCTTAATAAATAATTTTGGATTTATTACAACATTCTCATTAATCAGTAATGCTTGTGATTTGGAGCGGTAAAGGAAGTGTTGCATCTCCAAAATTTGTTACAAAAACAAGAATGCGCAGTTCTCCATTCATGTAAAATTGTATGGTTGAATTTTTCATGCTCCTCTCTTATTACTGTTATATCAAAAACTAAGTACACATTTATATAACAATAGCATTGTTTTAATCTGATATTTTAAAAGCAATGTTTGTCTGATGATAAGCAAACCTGTCTTTGTTTTCTGATTAGGCAACAGAAGAAGTGTCGAAGAATCTGGTGGCCATGAAGGAGATCTTGTATGGCACAAATGAGAAAGAACCCCAGACTGAAACAGTGGCACAGCTTGCACAGGAGCTGTACAACAGCGGCCTCCTTAGTACTTTAATAGCAGATTTGCAGCTCATTGACTTTGAGGTGAGAAGCAAGATGGCAGTCAAGATCAGATTACTTTTTTAAGATATATTAATTTTGCTCTCACAAATTTGACAAAAATCAAAGTATTAAGCACAAGTTGGAGAGCATCTTTTTCTGGAGTGCTTTATATCTTGTGTGAGCTATTAATCAAATGCATATAGTCCCTGGATTTTCTGAAATGGCAGAAATCAATTCAAGATTGGAACAGCTGTCTTAGCTGGCATTGAGGTGCAGAAGCCTAGTTAATTGGGAGAGCAAAATGCCGTATGATAGGTGATGGTGTCGCTGAGAATATACACGTGAGGTTTCAGCCAGGGCTTCATCTACCTGTGCTCATTTTGGGCGGAGAAGAATTGAGATTCAGCCAATCTGTGCCATAACCCTTTCAGAGGTATAGATTTTCTTTTTCCCCAAGTACATAGAAACATAGAAATTAGGTGCAGGATTATTTGAGCCATGCCCAAGCCTTCGAGCCTGCACCGCCATTCAATATGATCATGGCTGATCACATTGAATATATATATTAAATATATATTCAAGACTAACTTGGAGACCACAAGTAGTTCAACAAACGAAGGGAATAGTGCTTGGTCTGGTAATGGAAAGTGAACTAGAGCAAAATAAAAATGGGGAGGGATGGATTGTGGTGAAAGAATACAGGAGCTTGCATGCAAAATGTTAATCAGTTAATTTAAGAAATATTTAAGGACAATTTAACTGCTAATGAATTTTGAAAGGATTGAGAGAACATTGACTTTAAGGAGGACAAGAACAGGCAAAGTAAACTGGGGAAAAAAACACTTGCCATCTATTGTAGCATGACATCATGTGGAAAACACTTAAAATTATGATTAATAGAATTCATCAGAAAAAAAAATCACTATATTGCAAGAATGAAGATGTTTCATGGATGAATGATTTTAAAAAAGTATTACATTTGAAGTGTACATGTGACTGATTATCACCATAGGGGTGATAAGAGATAGGGCAGATGGCATATCTGGCTGTAGGATTGAGGTGAACTGAAGTCGGGCAAATAGTCTTGCATAACACAGGAGGAGCTAGGGAAATGTTCAAGAAATTGGTAAGTGGAGACAGGTGAAATGATGGAAAATTTAAAATGCCAATAATCTGGCCTCCTAATTCAATGGTTCAATGTTCTCTATTAATTCAGACTTATCCAGGGCTTTGTATTCATCACTAAATATTGTCCAGGTTCAGAAGAGTGATTCTGTTACTCTGGAGTTTCATTAGTTTCCCCTTTAAGGCAAGTTAATAGGAAAACACATCTGCCACAAATTGAATTCACATAATATATTGCTGTCCCAGCAATTGCTGTATTGCTCTTGTTTTTAGCACGCTGGGTTGAAAAACCTAGGGTATGAGTGTTATTCCATCTGTAATTAAAATGAAACCTGGATATCTGGATCTGCAAGTTGCCTTGCATGAAGTTTAATAAATTGCAAGACATCTGTTGAAGTTGACTTTCAGTTTTGATAGCAAGAGGGCATTTGTTCTTTGTTTAATACAATAAAATTTCATTAGCTTTGCTGTGTTTTGGTGTATCGGCATTCAAGAGTGCGAACATGGTGCAGTATTTGCTGGAGGAGTTATGTACACTATGTCTCGTCTTGAT
This sequence comes from Leucoraja erinaceus, assembly GCF_028641065.1. NCBI lineage: Eukaryota > Metazoa > Chordata > Chondrichthyes > Rajiformes > Rajidae > Leucoraja > Leucoraja erinaceus. The sequence goes on from NC_073390.1 coordinate 54,521,860, forward strand.
TTCTCCTCAGATTTAGAACCCATATCTAATTTATTTTTCTTCCTATTCACAGGGCAAGAAAGATGTTGCTCAGATTTTTAACAATATCCTGAGAAGACAGATTGGAACACGCACACCCACAGTGGAATACATCTGTACTCAGCAAAATATATTGTTTATGTTACTCAAAGGGTGTGTAGCTTATCGTCTTGTACACTTGCAACATGATCCGCTATAAGTATTTTTGAATAATTTTCTTGCAAGATATCATTCCAGTTAAGAAAGCCTGCAAGGATTAACCTGCAAAACTGGCTGCTAACAAAATCTATTGATCACAGCAGACACACAAAGTGCTGGAGTATCAAAGCGGGTCAGGCAGCATCTCAGGAGAAAAAGAATGTGTGACTTTTCAGGTCGGGACCTTTCTTCAGACGCTCTGAAGGAGGGTACTGGCCCGAAATGTCACCATTCTTTTTCTCCAGGGAGGCTGCCTGACCTGATGAGTTACTCCAGCACTGTGACTATCTTCGGTATACAGAGCTGCCAAATAGTATGCATTGTCCGTATTTTGTATGGAAATGCGATTAGAATACGGATGTGCGATTTTGTGTTGTTAAATACGGATTTTAAATACGCAGTTCAGTTCAGTCTGAAGAAGGGTCTCGACCAGAAACATCACACATTCCTTCTCTCCAGAGTTGCTGCTTGTCCTGCTCCAGGTTTAGACAGAGCGCTGTCAGTTTAACGAGTGGGAATTTAAACGAACCGCTGTGGGTTCTAAATATAGCGCTGCCGGCTGGAGCACTATGGGCTTTAAACATAACGCTATGGGCTTTACACATAGCGCTATGGCCACAGCGTAAGGGTCACAGACTGTTCAGGAAAATTCTCGTATAACTATGAGCCTTTGGAATTCTCTTTCTCAGTGGAAGTTGAGCCATTTATTATTTTTCAGGCAGTGGTAGAATTCTGGATAAGCCAAGTGGTGAAAAGTTACCAGTGGGATTGCAGTTACATTGGGACTGGCCTTGATTTTTCAGAACGGTGGGTGGGCTCAAGGGGGAGAGGTGGAGAGAGGGAGGGGTGGAGAGAGGGAGAGGAGGGAAAGAGTGAGAGAGGGATAGAGAGAAGGAGGGAGGGAGAGAGGGGGCAAGGAAGGAAGAGGGAGACTTCCAAAATGGCCTCTACATCATTATCTGGTGCTAAAAGCAGGAAGCAGCCGTTCAAACAGCAGTATACAAAGAGAATGGCAATGAATGCACTGTCAAGTAGGGTGCGTAGAAGACATATCAATTGGTAACAAAGTTATGCATTCTTGTACTCTTACATGGGTATGACCGCACATTAAAAAAAACATTTTTTTCAGCAAAATGGCACCACGTAAAAATACTGATTTCCTCAGCAAAATACTGATTTTGGTCAGGTACTAGAATACCGAAATGCTCTGACAAAACTTTTCACCACCTGTATAGTTCCTTTCTGCACACTCTATTAATCACGCTTTATTATCTGTACCAAACATCACCTATATTGACTATTTGAAACAAATAATTGCAGATGCTATTTAATACACAAAATAACACAAAGTGCTTATCTCAGCAGGTCAGGCAGCTTCTCTGGCAAACGTGGATAGGTGACGTTAGACTGAAGAAGGTTCTTAACCCAAAACATCACCTATCCATGTTCTCCAGAGATGCTGCTTGACCTGCTGAGGTACTCCAGCACTTTGTGACCTACATTGACTCGCATATATGGCTCCTCCTCCTATCGCAGATAGGAGGAGGAGCCATCTTGGGGAACGGCTGCTAGCCAGCAGCCGTCCGTTTTAATTAGCTTTTTTTTAAAGTTTTTAGTGAGTCCTGTTTAGTGATGTTTGGAGATATGAACTTTTTAATGTGGGGGGTAGGGGTCAATTTTACTTCTAGGTCCCTACCTGGTCGGTGAGGCAGCTTTATCTCCGGGCTGCCCGTCGACCCGTCCTCGTGGCCTACCAGCGGGCTTGGAGCGCCGTTTCCTGGCGGGGACACCCCAGCACTTCGGCCTCGGTTGGCAGCACAGCGCTGGAGCGCTGTCGCGGAGCGGGCGATGCCTTGCCTGGGTCGCCGCGCTGGATCGACGCGCTGGAGCTCCCGTGAGCTGTGACTGCCGTGTTCAACACCTCTGGGATGCGGGTCTGCGGAGCGGAGTGGGCGGCGCCGATTTTAACATCGGGAGCCTGGGAGCTCCAAACGGCGCGACCTTGTCGGCTTCGGAAGCCGCGGTCTCCAGCTAGAAAGCGGCAGTTCCAGGTGGCCCAGCTGCTGAGAGGACTCTCCCAACGCCGGGGCAACACCACCCGGTGAGAACGGCCAGGAACATCAGGCCTCCGTAGAGGCAACTGCGGTGGCCTCAATAGGCCTGACTTTGGGGTGAACTTGGGGTGGGGACTGGACATTGTGCCTTCCCCCACAGTGGTATCCATTGTTGGGGGGATGATTTTTTATCTGTATGGTAATCCTGTTAGTCTTTGTCCAAGATGGCTGCCGTGAAGGGAGAGTGGACGCTAGCGTGCTTTAGCTGCCGCTGCTCTCTCTTCACATTGTGCTTTTGATTTTCTGTTTTTGGACTGAATTCTGTTTTTAATTTGTGTTTCTGTGATGTCTTTATTATTTATTTTATTCTGATTATATGTTTATATTCCTGTTAATCTATGTAAGGTGTCCTTGAGATGTCTGAAAGGCGCCCAATAAATAAAATGTATTATTATTATATATTCTGAGACCCAATGGCTTGACAGACATGAGAATGGCAGCGGCAAATTTGCACGGTGTGACGTTTACCTAATTGCTGTTCTGATAGGGAAAAAAACACTTTATGTTGCCTATATTAAATTTTAAACTACATGTTCAGCAAAATAAATTTTACCATACATTTATTTTGCAATTAATTTACTGTGGAGTTTTTAAATTGCTTTATGTCATCACATATTTCAGGCACCTTGGAAGCAAATTCAAAGGACAATTAAGTATACACCTTTCCATAGTGATTGGAAAAGACATTGTAGGATTACAATATTTGTTGCAGCAGAGTGTATCCTGTACCTTGGCCACAAATTTTAGCAAGGTTTTCCTGAACAACAACCTGGCAAACATGTACTTGCTAAAAATGAAAATATTTTGATGCTACAAATTATTTTATATTTTAAACTGTTAACATACTTCTGTTCAAGAAATAGACTGGTCTTTATTTCTTGCTAAGGTGTCTTGGTGAAAGCAAATATTATGTATTGAGTATTTTCCCAATGGTTTGCAAATTGAAATAGTGAGGTATTCAGAGTGTTAGTAATGATGTTGATCATGGTCCTCCTTTATTTAAAACTAAAGTGTAGATGACATGGTTGGTGGTACTTTAGCTATTGCATTGTATGTTCCTGAATATAAATTCTACAGCTTTCTTATTCATTGCTGTTCCAAATGTGCAGTAGTATATCTTAATATTCAATAATATCCGGACTGTAATGCATACCTTATTATAACAGGTAGTTTGGAGATTGAATTGAAAGAAAATTGAAGCTTTTGTCCACATTTGCCTGTGGAATTGAAAGTAATAGTTACTAGTCAAGATTTAATATAAACGCAGACTTTTGATGTTGCTCAAAACATTGTTATTGGTAAAATAAAACTCTGCCTTGCTGCTAATTGGAAACTTGTGCAGATGGGCATTCAAAAGTGAATGCTTTTAATCTTGCATGTTGTGGGGAAAATTGTCCTTTTTCTCACTTCACAAAGCTGTATTTTTGTCTTGTAGGTACGAATCGCCAGAAATTGCTCTAAATTGTGGCATCATGCTGCGGGAATGTATTCGTCATGAACCATTGGCAAAAATTATACTGTGGACCGAGCCATTTTATGATTTCTTCAGATATGTGGAAATGTCAACATTTGATATTGCTTCTGATGCATTTGCTACATTCAAGGTAGCTAGAAATTTGTTTTCTAGAAATTGTTTTTGGTATTTTTGCACTGGCATGTTAAGTATTTGAGGGAGCACATTGAAACGCTGTGATGATGCAACCTTTTTTCACAAGTGCAGAGAATTTTTCATAGGTTTGACATTCCCCAAGTATTCAATAGACAATAGGTGCAGGAGTAGGCCATTCGGCCCTTCGTGCCAGCACCACCACTCAATGTGATCATGGCTGATCATCCTCAATCAGTACCCCGTTCCCGCCTTCTCCCCATATCCCCTGACTTCGCTATTTTTAAGAGCCCTATCACGCTCTCTCTGGAAAGTATCCAGAGAACTGGCCTCCCAACACCCTCTGAGGCAGAGAATTACACAGACTCACAACTCTCTGTGTGAAAAATGTTTCCTCACCTCCGTTCTAAATGCATACCTGCCAACATTTGAAAATGAAAAATCTTACTCTGAGTGCGAGTTGACAGAGTGCGAGCGCATTACGGGTGGGGTCCAGGGGTCCAGGGGCCCGCCTTAGCTCCTGGATTTTAAGGGTTTTTTTTAAGTAGTTTGCCAATATCGCGATATATTCAGAGCTGCCAAGTTTTAGCAGCGCATTTCAATATTCTAGTACAGGTACCTGAAAATCAGTATTTTGTTGACGAAATCAGTATTTTTACGCGGTGCCATTTTGCTGATATTTTTTAAATTAATTTTTTAAAGATAAATATTTCATGAAATAAATGACTTCATATACAGCTAAAAAAATCTTTACAAAGAATGTTACCTGAAATGTCTCTTAGCCTAGCTCTGTGTGCAAACAGCAGAGAAAAAGTGTTGGCTGCAGCCACCTTCTGCTTCAGTAAGGGAAGCTGGTCGGTGATTGGACACAATTCCCTTGGAGACAGCGGCTGTTTGGACGGGAATTTTTAAGGGAAGCTAGTCGGTGATTGGACGTAACCCCCTTAGAGACAGCGGTTGATTGGCCGATTTCCCCCCCTAATTTCAAAATCGTACTGTTCCGATTTTTCACTCTTTTTTAACTTAAAAATTACGATAAAATCGAACTAGTTGGCAGATATGTAAATGTCTTTTTAATTCTTAAACTGGGGGCCCTGGTTCTGGGCTCCCCCAACATCGGGAACATGTTTCCTGCCTCTAGCGTGTCCAACATTCAGTAATTTTTAAACTGATCCTATATTTATCGTAATTCTAATTTTGTACCATTGTGACTAAGTTATAATACGTCTGATTTGTCTTCAGGATTTACTTACACGACACAAACTACTGAGCGCAGAATTTTTAGAACAGTATTATGACCGAGTAAGTAAATGTATTCTGCTTTTGGTTGTGGGAGTATGATGATAACCTTTTTACTCATTATTTTCATGTTTAAAATAGCATCTAAGGAGCATAGGTGTTTGGAAAAGCCCTGAATGGTTGAAACATTGATCGTGTGGGAGAGATGAGAAGGAAAGGAGATTGAAAAATCACTGTGTTTTCCATTGTCCAATGCTTAGTATGCCATTAAATATTTTGCATTTTGAAGTATCTTTAAATTTTAATCTGCAGAAATGGATCAACTAAATTGCACACCGATTCCAATTGAATTTGGATGTTTCCCTAACTCTAAATTTAAACTATTAATGGAATTTGCAGTTGGATTGTTAAGTTTGGTAAATTAAAATACAATAATACTTAATGGATGTTGAGGAAGGGTAACATGATCTGTGGAGCTGAAATGGAGGCAGATATGCACACATTGCTAGTGTGGCAGTCATAGGAGCAGAATTAGGCCATTTGACCCATCAAATCTACTCAGCCATTCAATCCTGGTTGTTATATCTTTCCCTCTCAACTCCATTCTCTTGCCTTCTCCCCGTAACATTTGACACTCTTACTAATCAAGAACCTGTCAATCTTCACTTTAAAAATACCCAATTAGTTGACCTGCACAACCATCTGCTGCAATGTATTCCACAGATTCACCACCCTCACTAAAGAAATTCCTCCTTGTCCCCTTTCCAAAGGTACGTGCTTTTATTCTGAGACTGTGCCCTCTAGTCTAAGAGCCTCCCAGTAGAAAGGAGTTAAAATGGTAGTGGGAATATACATAGTTGGGAAAGAGAGCATTATTGGGGCAGTGTTACAGGGGCAGGCAGTGTTTTTAAATTATTTTAGACAATAGGTGCAGGAGTAGGCCATTCGGCCCTTCGAGCCAGCACCGCCATTCAATGTGGTCATGACTGATCATCCCCAATCAGCACCCCGTTCCTGCCTTCTCCCCATATCCTCCGACTACGCTATCTTTAAGAGCCCTATCTAGCTCTCTCTTGAAAGTATCCAGAGAACCAGCCTCCACCGCCCTCTGAGGCAGAGAATTCCACAGACACACAACTCTCTGTGAGAAAAAGTGTTTCCTCGTCTCCGTTCTAAATGGTTTACCCCTTATTCTTAAACTGTGACCCCTGGTTCTGGACTATCTCAACATCCTGAACATGTTTCCTGTCTCTAGCGTGTCCAAACCCTTAATAATCTTATGTTTCAATAAGATCCCGTCTCATTCTTCTAAACTCCAGAGTGTACAAGCCCAGCTGCTCCATTCTCTCAGCATATGACAGTCCCGCCATCCTGGGAATTAACCTTGTAAACCTACGCTGCTCTCCCTCAATAGGAAGGATGTCCTTCCTCAAATTAGGGGACCAAAACTGCCACAATACTCCAGGTGTGGTCTCACTAGGGCCCTGTATTAGTCTTGGATTGGTCTTGACATTAAACAAAACTAGGGCTCTGTAGGGCTCGGATTGATCTTCACATTAAAAAAACGGTTCAAAAATATCCAGTAGTTGTCTACGGGCTGTAGGGAGAGCAAAACAAAGCAATCTATCACTCAAAAATCCAAAGCAAACTCGTGTGACTGAGCCAACAAGTTCCCTAAAATTGATGGATTGCATCCTGTGACATTAAATAGAATGTTCAAGAAAGAACTGCAGATGCTGGAATATCGAAGGTACACAAACATGCTGGAGAAACTCAGCGGGTGCAGTAGCATCTATGGAGCGAAGGAAATGGGTTCAAATAGAATAAATAGAATTACTGCAGCGATGGTACATTTGTATCAGGGGTATGGGGAGAGAGTAGATAAGTGGTGTTGTGGCATAGATTTGATCAGCCTTGATCTTACTGAATGGCAAAGTAGGTTCAAGGGACTGACTCACCTATTCCTGTTCATGTTTCTTATGTTGACATGTCAAATAATTTGTCTCAAATTAGAGGATAATATCAGTTGAGCAAAAAAAAAACAATATCTCATGAAAGTCTAAATAAAAGGTTGAACTATCTTAAAAATCCAACTTCATTCATTATCTCTGAATCTTTGAAATTTGTTAGAAACGGGGCTTTATCTTTGGAGATTATGGAATTTTACAATAAGGTATTTTATGTAGCTTTTCTGGAGAGCACATGGCATTTCTTTAGCTAGTGAGGATGAAATCAAAATGAATATAGTCTGTGTAGTGAGAGGGGCAAGGTTTTAAGGAGATGTGCATATCCATATGCATGTCCAAAAGTATTTTAAATGTCACTAATGTATCGGCCTCATCCATCACCCCCGACATCGCGTTCCAGGCACTCTCCATCCTCTGTGTTTTAAAACAAACTTGCTCCTTTAAAACTTGCCCCTTTCACCTTAAAGCTATGTATGCCCTCTAACATTTTTTTCCATCCCCGAAAAAAATTCTGACTGTCTACCTACCCTATCTATACCTCTTATAATTTTGTAAACTTCTCTTAGGTCTCCGCGCAACCTCTGGCTTTACAGAGAAAATAATCCGTCTGTCCAACCTCTCCCTGTAGCTTAATACCCTCTAATCAAGGCTTAATTCTGGTGAACCTCCTCTGCATCCTTTCGAAAGTCTCCACATTGTTCCTGTGATGGGGCATCCAGAACTGCACACAATACTCCAAATGCGGTCTAACCAAAGACCTAAAATAGTGACTTCATATCTCTTACACTCAATGCTCTGACCGATGAAAGCAAGCAAACAAACCAAATGCCTTCTTTACGACTCTGTCTACTTGTGTTGCCACTTTCAGGGAATTGTGGACTTTGTAATTCCAAGATCCCTCTGTATTTCAATGCTGTTAAGGGTCAGTCCATTTATTGTCTATTTTCCCCTTGCATTTGACCTCCCAAAGTGCAAGCCTCATTCTTGCTCGGATTAAACTCCATCTGCCATTTCTCTACCGATTTATGTAGCTGATCTATAACCTGTCGTATACTTTGAAAGCCTTCCTCAAGTCCACAACCCCAACAATCTTGGTGTCATCTGTTAACATACTAACCAACCTGATTACATCCTAGTCATATTTGCATGTTGGCGACAAGAAATAGATTTCATATGTGGTTGTAATGTATTGCTAGTAGTTTATAAAATGTTGATTCATGTTTAAGGCAGACATAGTCCCTATGTAATGTTATGTTGGAAAAATGTTCCTATTATTATGTGAATAAGTTATCTGCCCTGTTTCTTCCAACCATGTTAAACTTTGAGTCGTAAAAAATTCAATATAAATCATTGTGGACATTGTTCTTCAATTCCAGTTTAACTTTTTTCCAACAATTATATGAAGGCTTTATTATGCCCAATAAATAAAATGGCAAACTGAGGATGCTAGAGTTAACATGCAATTTATATACCCAGACTAAAAGGTAACCCACTTATTTGTTTTAATCATCACCATTTTCCATGAGAATGCAATCACCTTTCATGATTTTTTGTATTTTACACATTTGATGCAGTTGAAATTTGAAAGTAGACACAAAGAAATAGATCAGTTGAGAATACTTTGTCATAAATAATATTCTATGGTAATGATCTGTGACAAAGGAGAATGAAAAGTATTAAAACAATTAATTATCCCTTGTGAAGGCTAACGCAGTGCTGAAGAAAGTTGCAAAACAAACTTGTAAGATAAATGTTGAGCTTCCTAATGTAAACTCAAACGATACATTTATCAATCACTTGCTGATTCTTTAAAAAGTTATCTTGTAATAACAAGGGCAAAGTTGATTCAAATGGTTCGAAGTATGTGAAACCTGTTGTGACTGACACAAGAGTGCCCTCTTGTGACAATTCTTTGCATCGTTCTATCTGCCTTGTATAAACAGAACCCAGGCTTGGTGAAAATATGTTGGCATGTTATTTGGTCTTTTAGAGTTCTATGCATTTATAAGTTTGTGCTGCTTTGAGAGGAATAAGTTATCTTCTGTCTTAACATTACAAGCCATGACGCTTGGCCGGGTTAACCATCTGTCATTTATTGCAGTTCTTTAGCGAATATGAGAAGTTGCTCCATTCAGAAAACTACGTCACAAAAAGGCAGTCTCTGAAGGTGAGTCATTTTGCACATTGAGCAGCAGTTATAATATTTATAACTTTAGCAAAATAAATGTAAGTCTGTTGATGCAAAGACACTGCAAAGTAAAATTGTCCCAGGCATCACTACATGAATCTTGCACTCAGGGCATAATTGCATACAATGCAAGTACACAGATGTTCAAAATACTACTTTAAATGGCTGCTCTGATCTGTGTAATTACGACTGAATCACAACCAGACCGAAAGTAAAGCAGAAACCATATTGTGTTTCTCATCAGGAAGGCTGTATCCTTGGGTTGAATATTGTGGATGCAATTGGAATGCAATGGATTTGAATTGTATACCCTAGTTAATTTATTTACAATGGCACAATGCTACTCCTATCACTTGCTTATGACCTTGTATTCTCAAACATGGTGAAAGCCACTTCTGAGGAAGTTCCAAATTCAACACATCGCTTATAGCTGCATGAATCACAATGGCAGTGGTGTAGGTACAAGGACATTCAGCTTCAAATATCTTCCCTTTGTTATAAGGTCAAAAATGATGACATTTAGTTATGTATCTGGTTTGATAGAGGCGTATCAGATAGAGACATTTGATATGGAATGTAAAGAAAGTTCTGGAGAATAATTTGACCTGGACTGATAAGGAGGCAAGTACAATTTGCACCACACAAGCAAAACAGTGTGACTGTCTCTATGATTATAACTTAAGACTAACAATCAAAGGCAGCCAACATCATCAAAGACCTACACCATCCTACAACATACACACTCATCTCACCACTGCCATCGGGAAGAAGGTACAGGAGCCTGAGAACTGTAACGTCCAGGTTCAAGAATAGCTTCTCTACAGCCATTAGGCTATTAAACACAACAACCTCATATGCTATGAACTACAATAGACTACTAGACAAAGTGGGACCCGTTGGGTCCCAGCATCACACAGGAGGGCTCACAGGGCTGGTCACCAATGGGGGGGGGGGGGGGGGGGGGGGGCAATATTCCACCTCTCGCCAATATTGCCAATGGGCCAATATTGCACGCCAGTGGGGGGGGGGGGTGGGGCTAGTATAGGGGCAAACATTTTCCACACCCGGGGCATAAAAAACTAATGGGGTGGGGTATAGACATTGTGGGCTGAATGGATTCTTGGGCTGGCAACGATTTTAAAAGCCAAGGCGAGGAAAACAATTGGGCTGCAGCCACACCTGACAACCAAAATTAATTTTGTGAACACAAACTTTTTTTAAAAGGCAAGGCAAACAATTGGGCTGCAGCCACTTTACAGCCGCATCGAGGGGACTCACCGTGGAGTAGACGTGCGTTCAGTGTGATTCGAGGGAGCCGTGACCCTCTTGCTTCCTGGGTATGGCAGAGTCTGAGTGAGGGACTACGCTTCCGGGTTTTATAGTCCCTCCCCCCTGCCGCCAGCAGGGGCAGCAGAGAGAATGGCGATTTTTTTTAAAAACATTAATATCTCTCTGATTTTTCATCAATGGGAAAAAAATCCTCCAGTCCCGGAAGGTAGAGAGGGGCTCTGAGGGAGGTGGCCAAAAATGACGGCCGTAGGTGGCGGCGTTCTGTCGGAAATCGCAGCACAGTGGGCCAAAAGCGGTCAAGATCAGACTTTTAGTAATATAAATATAATCATTATTATTATTATTGCATTGTTATTGTTCTTTTTTTTCTGAGTTTTTGTTATTTATTATGATTACATATTTTGTGCTGCAACAAGTGAGAATTTAATTGTTCTATCTGGGACATTTGACATTAAAACACTCTTGACTCTTGACTGTTCAAATCTTGTTCTTTTGAAATGGAGCCAGTTTGGAATAAATATATAATTACAAATGTTTCTTGCAGTACATATTTTGAAATCAGCCATTGACAAATATCTTCATTTTGATAACTTGATGAGTTTTTTTTAAATGACAATCTATTTGCTTTTATGTAGTTACTTGGGGAACTTTTACTGGATAGACATAATTTCACTATCATGACAAAATATATCAGCAAACCAGAGAACTTGAAGTTGATGATGAATCTCCTGCGTGACAAAAGCCGCAACATTCAGTTTGAGGCCTTCCATGTGTTTAAGGTAAAACTATACAATCTTTTACCTTGGGGGTTGGAGCACTCAAGGTTATAAAGTGCAAAGTTTAGTGATGTCTTGGTTATGTGTCAGTATTACTCTGGCTCTTGTCTCTGTGTCAGAATCATGAGCAGAAGTTACACTTGAAGTTAAACACAACTTAAACCAACACTAATATACTATGATTTGCCAATGCCAAGCAGATAGTAAACTAAGAATTTGTCTCTCTCTTTAGATGCCCATAAAAAATCCCACAGAACAAATAGGGGTGTTCTCCAGTGTCCTGGCTTTGGCTAGGACAGTCTTTTCCTCTGGTCTTCTATATGCAGCACTAAAATAATTGCAATTACTTAATCGTTGCTGCCTGTGTACAAATTGGGTGTTCTTTATGTCAACAGCACAGTAGCAATTTGTAAGGTATTTCGCTTTGAGTTGTAGTATGATATCAAAAGCAAAAGTGGCATAGTTGGTCTATTTGTTCTTTGGAAAAAAGTAAATCCAGCATTGAGATTTTAGCCAATATTGCTGGTTGAGTATTAATATTTGTATTGAGCAGTTTTGAAAAAAATACTGCTGTTCTATATTTTCAAAGACTAAATTGAATACGTGTCAAACCTTGAAAAATGAATTAGTATAGACTAATGTAAAAGATGGCTACAAAGGGTTGCATTTGAGAGATTACAGAAATTGTCCAGTTAGGTATGGCTGCTCCGCTCTGCCTGCAGTTGTCCGTCCTTTCACTTTTTATCCACTTTTTTTATTTTTAGAACGTTAAAAAGTGTTGTTTGGAGGTCTATTGTTTTTATGGGGGGGGGGGGGGGGGGGGGGGAAAACTGTATTTCTCAGTCCCTACCTGGTCATAGAGGCAGGCTTTCCTCCGAGCAGCATCTCAACCTGTCCTCGTGGCCTACCATCGAGGTCTGGAGCAGTGTTTCCTGAGGGGCCCGGCCAGAACCTCGGCTTCGGGCGGCGGCGCAGCGCTGGAGCGCCATTGCGGAGCGGGCGATGCCTTGCCCGGGTCGCCGCGCTGGAGCTCCGGTGTGATGGGTCCGCCGATGGAACATCGCGGAGTCGCGGGTCTGTGGTGCGGCCAGCCGCGGGCGGTGGCACTGACTTTAACATCGGGAGCCTGGGATCACTCGCCGAGATCGCCAGTGGTGGAGCTCCATCCAGCGCGGCCTGTCGGCTTCTGAAGCCGCGGTCTCCGGTAAGGATGTGGCCGTTCCAGGCATCCCAAGCCGCTGAGAAGGTTCTCCCGACGCCGGAGCACCATCACCTGGCGAGAAGGGCCTGAAACATCGGGCCCCGTAGCGGCGACTGCGGAGGCCTCAATAGGCCCGACTATGGGTGGACAAGGGAATGGGGACTGGACTTTGACCCTTCACTCACAGTGGGAACTATTGTGGGGGGATGTTTTTAAGTTTTATGTTAAATTCTTCTTTAATGTTGTGTTGTATTCTTATTAGTGTTCTGCAATGGCAACGTGAATTTCACGACACCAATTGGTGTATGTGACAATAAATGAACCTCTGAACCTTTGAATTGGAGTTGGGTAGAATTTAGAATATGAAGGTGTGATTTAATAGTTGCTGTATTAAGGAAAAGTGACACCTACTCCTAGGTGAGCTTTTTGTTGATGGGCTATTCTGCAAATTGCATTTTGTGTGTTGATTGTTCATTTTGAATTACGATCAAAGATCTGTCAATGAATGCATCAAGGGTTGAATGATTCATGAAGTTTATCACAGATCATTCACGATCTCTGTGTCAGAATAAACATGAAGCTAAATGGCCTCTTGTTTCTACGCTCAAAAAATACATATTCACTCAGCAACAGAACTTTTCTGAAGAAATTATAGACAATTGGTGCAGGAGTAGGCCATTTGGCCCTTCGAGCCAGCACCGCCATTCAATGTGATCATGGCTGATCATCCCCATTTTGGGGTATAATGATGATTTATTTGGTATTATAAGCAATTTCTATAAATAGCGTGCAAGTATAAATATTTCAGCTTGTGTAAACCCTCTGGATTAGGGAAAAGCCAATTCTCTGCAATTTGTCGTTGTTTAAATCAAAGACACATCTACCTATTTCTACCTAAAGTGAGTAGCTCAGCACTAAGTTATTGTTAGATGTCAATTATGTAACCTTATTGAATTTATCTATTTTGGTTTGAGCATTAATATAGTGCATATAATTACTCTGCTTTGGAGTCCCTGTATTTTGTGGCAATTATTGGTACCATTTCCCAACATTGTTTCAGGTATGGCTGAAACCAATCCCTTTGTGATCAATTTTAGTCAAATCTCACAGAGCAGAACAACCCATCTCTTTTATTAAAAACATTATTAAAGCAGGCCAAACATTGCAAAAAAGAAACAAGATCACAAGAAATGACTAAAGATTATATGTAAAATGCTACAAACGGGTGTACATTATTTGACCTCTGCACTTTGTATCTGACAGCCTAAACACTTCACCCAATGATAAATATAACACATATTTATCTCTCAAACTCTGTGCTGTCAGCTCTGTCGCAGTTCCTTTACAAGCTTTTAATACCAAATATACTTCACTCTGACACTGTGCAGGCAATTCACACTTCCTCGACTATCTGCTAGGCGCCAAAATTTGTCCTAAACTCATCTTGCTTTCAAATCCGAAAGTGCACACCCATCATCACTTTGATCATAACATCCTTTGAAAACGTCATTTTGTTTGTCTGCTATAAACTGTGATAGCCATCTTTAATGCCATTCTGCAAATGGTGGATGGGGTTCACGATAGTGATTCTGATCTTTCCCACTTCAAAAGTCTGTTGGGACGAAGCAGGCACAACAGAAGCATCTTGTTTATATGCCGATTTGTACATTTCCGGAGGTGTTATCGCAATGCAGGGATCCAGGGAGAATTGTGTTTGTACCATCGAGTTATTTAGGATTTCATGTAACTTTATAGCCTGCTTGAAAAATTCAGCACAGACATCTTCAGTTCCCCTGGGCAATCTAGGATAGAACTTAGTTATTTTTAATTCACTGGGAGTTTGAAGTGTTTTTTTGCTGAGGATTTATCGCAACAGTCAAATTACTAGATTGATTTAATGGGTTAAAAATGTTTAGGGCACCACATGTGGTTGGCAGTTATTTGAGGGTGTGCAGGAGAAAAAATTCCACTTGGTTTGACAGGCTGTATAGCAACAGCCTCCTTTAAAGTGCAAAGTTACCTAACCCCAACCCTAGCCCTAACTGGGCGTCACCCGCGGGACAGAAAACGTCAGCTTGTGACACAGCGCACGACATGATGGTGATAGCTATATTTAAGAGGGAGTTAGATGTGACCCTTGTGGCTAAGGGGATCAGGGGGTATGGAGAGAAGGCAGGTACGGGATACTGAGTTGGATGATCAGCCATGATCATATTGAATGGCGGTGCAGGCTCGAAGGGCCGAATGGCCTACTCCTGCACCTAATTTCTATGTTTCTATGATGAGACACCCAAAAGTTGCCCCTGGATTTTGAACATTCCAAAACGTGACAACCTCTTTTCAGACTGTCACCGAAAATGTTGCTCAAGTGGGAAAGGCCCTTAAATCCCTCACCCCAGGGGAGGGGGAGAGAAACTGCAAAGCCACCTGCCTGCGTTTATTCCAAATCCCTCCAAACCTGATCTGTCCATGTACCTGTCTCTGTCCCTGCCTTTCTATCTGTCTCTGTCTCTCTCTGTCTACATCTCTGTCTCTGCTCTCTCTGTCTCTGTGTCTCTGTCTCTCGCTTACCAGTTCTCCCCCACTTTTTCATCAGAACCCCACCCTGAAATTTGGGCATTGAAGCTCCCCCTAGTGCTCCAGTGCAGTGCCATGTAACAGCCATGTTGTTGAAAGGGTTGTTGTGATACAGCATGGTGTTCCTGAAGTCCCACACCACAAGTGTCACCCAACATCTGCACTCTCCTTGACCTCGTCCTTACCATACCGGCAAGTTCAGCTGAGGCTGAGGCAGCTGAAGACCACCATCAGAAGTTCCCTCCAGGACGACCAGGTGACGGACCAGCTCCTCATCATGCTGCAGGCCAGTAACATCAAGGACTTTGATCCCAGGCCAGCCATCCGCTTGTGGCATGCAGGAGGGATGAGGGCAAGGAGGCCTGCCACGGGAGAAGACCCAGCTGCAGCACCTGCCTCGGGACCTCACCCTGACAGTGACAAGCCTGATGAGGAGGATGCTCTGCTCCAGAGCCACTCAGATGACAATTAAAGTGACTTTACATGTATTTGAACAGCTGTCTTTACTTTGCTTATCAGGAGATGGTTTAAATATCAAGCAGAAAAGTTACACAAGTTCTCACATATATAATGTTTCTGTTCATTTAAAGTTGATTACGCCCCCCCACAAAAAAACCCCACCAGCCATTTTTATTGCCATTCAATATAGTCACCTACTTCCATGACATCTTCTTAGTGGGCACAGAGTAAAAGAGGTACTATATACATTCAACAGAATGGTATAGGTTCTCGTCAGATAATAATAATACAGTAACAAGTATTTTACAAGAAAAAGAAAATCAAAGTACACTTGCTCGAAGGGCCGAATGGCCTACTCCTGCACCTATTTTCTATGTTTCTATTTCCATTCTCTTCATTTCTTTTAAATTACAAAATCTTGGAGCAGAAGGGATATATTATGTACCTATTTTTCCCCTCTTACCTATTTTTCCCCTCTTGATGTTGTTACCGTGTCCACCTTCCAAGGTGTCAAACAGATTGATTCAATTCTTTATCAACTTTCCTTGTTGTGACTGGGCACAACAGCGATCGATGATTGAAGATTCAAGAGGAAGAGACCCATGCTATGGCCATGTCATGATCCAAATCTGAGGAAGGACGTTCTTGCCATAGAGGGAGTGCAGAGAAGGTTCACCAGACTAATTCCGGGGATGTCAGGACTGTCTTATGAAGAAAGACTGGATAGACTTGGTTTATACTCTCTAGAATTTAGGAGATTGAGAGGGGATCTTATAGAAACTTACAAAATTCTTAAGGGGTTGGACAGGCTAGATGCAGGAAGATTGCTCCCGATGTT